>NW_020524859.1:0-32163 GCF_003368295.1 Carassius auratus | reverse complement strand
GGACCTCGTGCCTTCGCTTATCCTTCTTGTAGTAGAGTGCGGCGAACGCCAATATGTTGAGGAAGAGCAACGAGGCACCGACAGCGATGGTGACGCTCAGTTCGGTCGAATAGTCCCGCTGGTTCTCTAGGAAGGGTTGGTTCTGGTTCTGATTCTGGTTCTGGTTGTGGCTTTCCTGTGTTTCAGTGGGAAACGGAGTAGGGTAGGGCCTCTTGGTGTTGACTGGGATCTTCTTTGGTGTACGGGGAGTGACCTCGGGTGGAGGCAGCTTTGTGGTGGTGGAAATTATCTGGGTGACCTCGTTGAGGCTGTGAGATGAGGTACCAGCTCCAACCACAAGTTGACCTTATTGGCACGGTAATGTTCCTTGACACGGGGCTTCAAGCCGATGTGCAAGTATAGCTGGTCCTTTTGGTTGTAACGCGTCCAGGCCACCTCCTCGAAACGGTTAGGCTTGGTGTGGATGAACTTGGTGTCCTGTGGAACTGGCTGGTTGGGGTCACTGAAAGGAAATGGAAAGATTTCATTACTTTTTACAAAAAGGATTATTTCTATGATTGCACATGGTAACTCCAAAACTGAGCACTCAAAAAGACATATATCGCACAACCCATTACAGACAAGTCTTAGGCGAGTGCTCAAAGACCCCTAATATTCTCTCAGCGCTCATTAGGGTCTCCTGACAACTGCACCTGCTTTTAAAATGAACAAGAATTAGTCTGAGAGAAGAAATTACACGTTTGCACACAAATTGATTTGTTGTCCTCCCGTGAGATGATTACATGTCTAGGAAGCAATGTCATATAAACACTAAACTCACTCTAAGTGATCATCAGCATTACTTTATTCACTACATTACACCTAAATTGAAGCAAACAAAATTGGTGTAAAAAGCAGTTACGTAAATTTAATGTTGCATAACCTTGGATTCTTAACAAGTATTTGCAAGAGAGAATGCATCAACAAACAATTAAGCATTGATTAAACCTCAGGAACCTTGTCGCAGTGTTTCCTGGCAACAACTGGTTATTGTACGGTAATCAATAGCATATTCAACTCTTAAATTATGAGATGGTTGCCACATTGGTGGGCTTACAACAAAAACAAAGCCATTTTCAAAATCACTTCTGAATCCTAATTAATGGCTGTATTGTTTGCCTCAATTCTAATGGATTAGAAACATTGCCCTGTTGCTTAGAGACTTACCCAGTCTTGGCAAAGTTGGTCCAGTAGGTCATTACCACTGCACTAAGCATTACATCATTTTTGGAGAAGTTGCATGGGAAAAGCTCAGTTGGACCAATCATGGGCAGCCCAAACACATATGGGATCTCATCGCCATGTGCTGCATCAGCCCAGGGTGGTACCTGTTCCGTCTGGCAGTGATGGTAGAAGGCATAGAAATAAGTAGGAGAGCCAAAGCTGGAGTGGAGGTCTGCTGTGGCCACGCTGGTGCCACCCACTGATGATCCGTGAAGAGTGCCAGCAGGGTCTTTCTTCTGGTCTCTGGATTGTGGCGGTCAGCCCAGTCTGTGTACATAAACTTAATGGTCTCTCGCAGGATGTCTTTCCCCTCGGGGTAACCGTATAAATCATCCACAAAACTTGAAACGGCGTAGTCAAAATCGTTGGCTTGAACTCCGTTCTCGTTTGTCTACGATGAGTTCCACAAACTTCAGCCCCTCGCCTTGGTTGACACCCAGCATGATATCATAGTTGAGGAACTCCCCTTGCTCCATGAGGATCTGAGGATCGTCGGGGATGACATCACCATCAATGACGGGTCCAAAGGCGATGTGGTAGCGAGCAGGCTGGATGTCCTGCTCCACTAGTTCTTTGTAGTGTTTTTTCTGTAGGCACTCCACCATCTCCACTGTATCTTTGAGGTTGCACCCCACCTTTTTGGCCAGCATGCGGGCATACTTGGCCGGTTGAAAGCTGACAGCCCAGCTGGACAAAGCTGTGCCACTTTGGGCTATGGCCCTTTGGAAAAGACCTGTATAGGGAAAACAAGGCAGAATCACCAAGAGCACATCCAGAACATGCTGCAGTACAGCCCAAAAGTCTGAGACCAGTAGGGACTGCTAGCTTCTATTTGTTTAATACATTTTTTATTACAAATTATATTAGAGCCATAATGTGTAAAATAGATTATGAATTTTACAAGGCCAAAACCAGTGCAAAATTAAAAAATAATATTAAACTGAATATTAATTACATTTAAAATAGTTAATAAATTAATACAATTTAATATAAATTCAAATAAAGCAAATATATTAAATTAAATTGCTTTCTGAAAAGTTCGGGAAAAGGCAGATTTTTTATGTGCACTCAGACTTTTGGACCCCACCGTAGGCTATTTACACAGAAAGTGCTCCCTCAGTATGCAAGCTGGAGCAAATGAAAGACATATCGGTTTAGCTGTTTTTATGCAAATCTTAAATGGTTTGGGAAAGAGGGGCATGCAAGTCAACATACGAATACTGATGAACTTGAATTTTACACAGAAGCTGATCAACATTTCAGTTTTTTTTGTGTAATTTTAGGGGGGGAAAATATGACTTGTAATGTATTTCTTGAATTTCATTATACTGCATTAACAGTGATTAGCTGTTTGCACTCTGTAAACCCCTTTCAAGAAAATTGACCCACACCATATAAGAGAAGCAAACATCATGCACACACATCAAGACAAAACAGCAAGTGAGTGAGCAGGACAGAAAGTGTGTGTGTGTGTGTGTGTGTGTGAGAGAGAGAGAGAGAGAGGGTGGGGGGAAAGAAAGACAGAAAGAGCAGGAGAAAGGAAAATTGAGTTACTCTGTTACCATGACAACCCCTGGGAATCTCAGTCTTAGCAGTGCAGTTATGAGTTAAAACATGTTCATACTAGAGGACAAAAAAAAAAACTATAAAAACACACATGGAAATGGAAATGGAGATAAGGGGATGTTTCAGTTCGCAATTCAACGAAACGGTGACAATTTTTGTATGAACAGAAGAATATATTTGAGAATGAAGAATATACTGCTAAAATTAAAAAGAAAAAGATCTGAAATATATGAAAATTATTCCAGATTAAGCAGTGCACGGTTTGCCTCAGGGCAAAGCCATCGCATGGCACACTAAAGTCTCTTCCAAAGGTGTCTCATTGGTTCATTTGAATGATAGTGACAACCTTAAAGCAGGTCTGTGCCAGGAGACCTCTTCACAAAGCAATCTTCCAAGCAGAGAGACTCAAAATGAAATTAATGTATTTACCCTTTTTGTGCCAGTGGAAGGTGAATGCTGTATTTGGACAGTGTGCTCATGGCTTGCCTGGTGATGAGTATGGACTCAACTAAATAAAGATGGGAACATGAAACGACCTAGGGAGATTCAATTTCCATAAACAAGTGATATAAGTTCAAACAGAGTGAGTTAGTAGCTTAAAGCATGGTGAAAAATGAGCTTGGCAAATGCTGGACAGATGAAGCAACTTTCTTGGCAACGTAGTTGGTTTTGAGATTTTTGTATTACACACTTAAGCTCTGTGAACTGAGCACTCTTCTAAACTAATTTATAGGGTATAAGGGAGTGATTTTTAACCACGGGTCTACAGACCCCTAGTGGTTGTTAAGAGTGTAATCATTTGGTATGGGCAATATCATTCTTTATCCTATTATTATTCATTTAGAGGATTTTTATTTATTTATTATTATTAAAACAATTTCAAAATCTGAAAGATTCAAAATGTCAAAAGGTATATAAAATGGAAAAAACATTTAAAAATAACCGTTAACCTGTACTGCAGTACACTGAATAAATGTCACAGGTTTTCATAACTAAGATTGCAATCTGATTTTTCTAATGCAAATACAGATAACTGCAAAAAAAAAAAAAAAAAAAAAAAAAAAAGCACAGAGACTGAACTTTAAAATGGGCTCATAACACAAACAGCTATAGCATGCAGACAAAAACTGTCAAAAGTTAAAACCTCTGCATTGTACCTTTGGTTGAATTGCTCCAACGGTTACCTTCAGAATAATGGGAAAGAGTCAGCAGGTTGACACACGAGGCCCCGGCCCCAGACCCAAAAACAGTAATGCGTAAAGGGTCACCCCCAAAGAAAGCAATGTTTTCACTTGTCCAGCGCAGGGCCTGGATTTGATCAAGAAGTCCATAGTTTCCCTTGGCTGCCTGGTCTCCTGTGCTCAAAAAACCTGCAGACAGAAGAAAGAATCGAATGAGTGTTTGTGTGCATTGCAGTGCAATTTTAAATGCCTAACAAAGATTGAAAGCTATTGAAAAGTTTGATAGCAAACTGCAGATGAAAGTACGTCAGAGAAAGTGACAAGTTTCTGAAATGAGGGGAAACATTCTCCTCCCTCCCTGCCTCCATTTTTTTAACATCCATGAAATAGATGTTCACCTTAAGAGAACATATTTTTAATAGTTGTTATGTCTTGGATCTCACGGCTGGCCTCTCCTCCCCGGTAGACAACACAGAGTCTGTAACTTTTGGCTCAATGCAGACTATTTTAGCAGGCCTACTATTATTAATTAATAAATAAATACATATAAACTAAACGAAATCAACCACACATACAGAGATCAAGAAGTTCTTCAGCACGGTTACGAAACATAGAGAGCACGCTTTGTAGACTGCCTTTTAAGGCATTACATGGTCAAATTTTAAGTCAGCATCACATGTTTTCTTTGCAAGATCTAGAAAAAAATCTATTTAAGATCAAGTGAGATGGACACATTCAAAACAAGAGTAGTAAAACCCAGTATTTCTGTGTGCAATAGCTTAGCAACAAGCTAACAACAAACTACTGAAATCAGTAGCGATAACTGTGCTTCATGTGAGGAAAGCTATTAGTGTTACAAACAGAGAACACTGTTATATGCAAAACCTGCCAAATCATGTCAGTTTATTTTGGTGTTATCTTAGCAACATGCTAACAGCAAAATACTGAAATCAGTGTCGATTAGAGACTCTTATGTGCCTCGTGAGTTTTGAAACAGATCCTTTATTATTATATGTTAACAGTGGTTCTTAACTCTAAACTACATTAAAAATATGAACCCTGCATGCTTAAAAAAAAAAAAGAGAAAAGTTTGCTTTGGTTTGCTCGTCTTTGGTTTCGTTAGCCAACCGCAGCTCTCTGGAGTCAGCGGAGCATGCAGCTGTTGTTTTACCCCCTGACTTCCACTTCAGTGCACTCAAATTAACACCAAAGTTTGTGGCAATATATTACAAGTGTCAGTGAAACAGAAGTAACGCAGTGTTGCGCTTTAATGGAAAACTAGTCAGTAACTACTTGACTAAAGTAACTTATCCTGGGAATATACATCCTGGGGGTGCTTGTGGAATAATGATTGTGTACATGTTCAGTGAATAGATGACCATGTGGGTTTAGTAATTGCCCTCATAGTCCCAGAACACATGAAAAATAATAAAGCAACACAAGTGTTTCACAGTAAGCTCATTTACAAATATAGACAACAAGAAACAAAAGACTCTGAAATCACTGCGGTTCTGTACACAAAGCACACACACAAATCCATCTGACCCTGCTTCCGCTCCCTTCCTTTTGTTAATTGAGTTCTTTATTGGATTTAATTAATCTAGTTGGGTTGGTACATCAAGAAGTTGATCTCCTGGAAGTGGCCGTCGAATACAAGCACGCATTTAATTGATTCCATTTAGCCAAGGCAGTGTGCAGAGCAAATCAAAAAACCAGGCACAGGCTCGAAAATGATTAGCAATCAAATGGTAGGCTGTCAGGTGCTCGTGCCTGCGGCGCAGAGCCTTGAGCACATTTGGCGGTTAACACAGGAAGGCAGCGGCCCGCTTTCCATCCTCATGCATGCAGAGAGAGGTGCAATCCAATCACAAGGGAACAAAAGGGCCTCCCTCTGCTCGGA
This sequence comes from Carassius auratus, assembly GCF_003368295.1. NCBI lineage: Eukaryota > Metazoa > Chordata > Actinopteri > Cypriniformes > Cyprinidae > Carassius > Carassius auratus. The sequence continues at coordinate 26,253 of NW_020524859.1, read as the reverse complement.
CAGTGAATAGCCCGGGCTTGTGAATGGAAACGTATTTGGTACAATGTGGAGAAAACAGAGTCACAACAATGCACTTTAATGAGACAGGCAATAATTGTGGATTTTTATCACAGTAGTCAAGGAGAGGATTTGCTGTGTAAGCGGCATTGGCTCATTGGGTCAGCGGGACACTGTCCAATGCACTTCGGATGACAACAAGGGATGCACATTTCATCAAATTTCACCATTAGCACTGTAAATGTAATCTTTAGCCAATCTCAAAATGAATATCCATTTCTTTCATACTGCATACATCCACTTAACTTGTAAAAAATTTAGTTTTCAGTATTCTATTTGACATTTAATTAATTTTTATATCATCCATATCTCTCTGTGACCAAGACAATATTTCTGATGTATGACTTCAGGCCTTCAGAGTCCCTTCTTCAGATGATTATTAAATTTAAACTGCAAAAGTTAAACTCATAAATAGGAACATTTCATTGCAAGCCATTCCTGTACAAGGTTACCAAGACTCAAATACAGACTGTTAAACCTTGAATGTTGTCAGACTAAGATAACAAACCTCACCTTTGTGAGGTGTAATCCACTTGCTGAATCATAACAGATATCAGGAAATCGGGAAACTGTCAAATAACATCTACAAAACTTAAATCACACTAGTAAAAAGCGGGTCGTTTCTACAAGTTTTCATACACGTCAAGGCACCCATTTCTGTAACCTGAAGCCCTACAGTGCAAGTTATATTGGGAACGGTCCAAACAGATAAATAAAAATGGAATCAGATTTCAATCTTTTGGCCCCCAAACTGAAATTCACCAGTAGATGAAAATACCACAGAGAGGCTTAGCTCCAAGTGCCATGTACTTAAATCAATTCCTGTCGGAACCCAAGCAGATGGTTTGAGATGTTAAATTAATCCCGGTTTTGACTGGAGAGGGCCAGAAAAAGGTACAAAAGAACGGGACCAACAAAAGAAAAGAAGAAAAACTGGAAGCAAGAAGAGGCAGAAAGAGAAACGGGCATTATTGTATGTTCTTTCAGTGTTACAGATGAAGAGAGGTGGCGGCAGCAGCAGGTTCAGTCTCAGACATGTCGCATTAGAACATTTGCCAGTTCGGTCTCCCTTCAAAAAAGAAATGTTGCAGCCAGACCGTTGGCGCTTTATTTGTCAGTTCTTTCTCTACTCACCCGGCAGTAAGACAAATTGGCCCTCCTGTTGTATCCGTGTCCCTAAAAATATTTACAGTGTGACAACACCTTCGTACTTTCAATTCCCAACACAGAATTATCATCCATTTCAGGGACTTCAAGAATAAAAGCAGATGCCATCTGTTCCCATACCACAGACTGGCACCGGAGAACGCAAGTTTCAAAACTGCAAGAGGTGACAAAATGAACTGCCAGAAGTTGGTTTGAAAAGGTTAAAATCACTAAAACGCTGGCTAGACGAGTCACTGCGTCAAGTTGAAAAGAGCTGTACTGCATGCTGATAATTAAGAAATACAGTGACCACAGATGGTATGAATTACTGGCTCGGAGCATTGTCTCCATCAAAGGAGATTAATACACTAGAGGTTGGCAGAGGCTAACGACAGGATCCACTACGGGATCCCGACTGATTTTGACTTGACAGACCTTTTCCTGTCTTTGCTGCTTTGATTTGCAGAATCCAGAACCTAAAAACTGCTGCTCCAGGCAAAATAGACAGAATTTTATTCAAACATTTTTTTTCGTAAGGGATATTACATTAAAGTAACCCACTTTCTTCTAGAAAAAAACTCAAATGAATTCCATCTCCTTCTATTTCCCTTCTGTCCAAGAATGATGGATTAGTGACATGCTGAATGCCTTTCATCTAGATATTTTGTGAAAAATAAACAATAATTAAAAATAAATGGCTGTAGAGTTTGCAATATTACTATGGGAAAAAATGCATTCCAAACAAATGATACAGTTCGACAGGGTAAGCTTCCCAGTGTAAATATAGGTAATGAAAGTTAAATGTACATTTATTTAACTGAACGGATTATTCTATAACATCTAGAGACTGGATGTTGCATTATTTAGCATATATTTCAGCAGTCAGATTCTTATCAGGTTAACATCCTTGTCAAATCCCATTTCAGTGGACTGTGCAAATAAAATTAAGTCTTTGCTGACTTGGATAAAAATGCTGCAATAGCTGTTGAATACACATTTTAGTCACATAATGTAGTGTAACATAACCTAACATATAAAAAAATTAAATAAAACAAACTTGCAGAACAGACCATAACAAAGGCAAAACACAAAACAAACATAGCCCAGACATAACGAACCCAGAAGTAGCACATAAACAAAATAACAAAACATAACCCAGATGTATCACACACTTTACATAAAGTAACATTTCTTAACTTAGACATACTGTAACATAATCCAGATACAGATCACAACCAAGCGTAAAGTAACATTTCATACCATATTGCAACATAACCCAGATGTAATGGTGATGCACATAAAGTAACATATCATAATTGGACAACAAATTACAAACACAACCCAGACATAACATAATCCAGATATAGATCAAAATTTAGCGTAAAGTTACAACATATCATACCATAATGTAACATAACCCAGATGTAATGGTGTAGCAAATAAAGTAACATACCATAAATAGACAACAAAACACAAAAATAACTCAAACATAACATAATAAAGATGTAGATTACAACCTAGCATAAAGTAACAACATAACATAGCACATTCACAACATACCATAATATATATATATATATATAACCCAGACATAATAGTGTAGCACATAAAGTCCCAAACGTAACATACCATAATAGAGCATAACAATACACAGATATATCTACACAAGACATAAGCAGATGTAGCATATGAAGTTATTTTCAAGGCAACCAGATACATTGCATAGCTGGTGCATTAAAAAGTTGAAAATAATGCACAAAGATGTTTGTCAACACAATCTCTACGGAGGCTTTTATGAAGCAAATCAAAGAGTGAATTACTAATCGACTGTTTTAAAACAGACATCTTTTGGGCTTGATTCAAGTTAATGTACAATGGCAGAGGCACAATAACTTTGCGTTTACTTAATGAAAATAAATGAATAAACATTTAATATTTTAAAATCTATTTTTGAATAAATGTAGAACACTGAGCCGCTAAACAGTTGCTTCCTATGGACCACCTTTATCTGATTTTCTGGGTCCGGAGTCATCAAGCACAGCATCTGAATCCTCATCTTACCTTTTCTGCTATTTCCAGATTTCACTGCAGTTTGTGTATACAAAAAAATAATATGAATATCTTTTTATGCCTATATAATAGGCTTTCAGCCAAAATGCAGATTCTTCGCGCTTCAACTTCTTATGCAAATGAGATTGGGGGATCTATTATTAAGTTTCATGATTTATTTAATTTACTAACAAAAACTATTTAAATGTATTTAAATGTATTATTAACCACATCATATGTATAATTACGTCATAGTTAAAAACATAATGCAACATAACATATAACAACATAGGCAAGTGGAGCCGATGGCCTGATGTGGATGTGCCGTTTAAAGGTTCAGTAATGTGTTAATTACATTAGGTGCTTTCTGAGTAGCATGGGGGGCTTAATGAAGGCTAATGTAAATACTTGCTCTTCACTTATTCCACCTCGCTAACTTTGCTTAAGGGATGCACAGCATCTTCTGACAGGGCCAAAGAACTGCTGTGAATCTCCAGCAAACACCACAAATAGCTGTCAACCTGCAGTCCATATGGTTTGAGCTGCTAGACACAGATTTATTTCATGTATACACATGTGAATCTACAGAACTGACTGGTAAAATATGGCTTTGAATATATAACCTCATCAGTTCTACATTTTCATAATAAAATCTTTACAAGCAAGAAAAAAAAAAAACCCTCTTTAAAACAAATTCAGGTTTAGGAGGCATTAGAGGCACTCCCTCTGGAGTCTAGGGGTATGTATATTTGGAGCCTGGAGAAGTTTTGACGTGCTCTGACATTTGTGCTTTTTTCAGTTTCTTATAAACATCGAAACGGTGTCTAATCTCACTGTAATCAGCACAAACTGGCCTATAGTAATATGTGAACAGCATGTATGTGCATGATTGTGTTTTTGAGAAGAAAAAAAATGTAAACAACCCTCATGCAGGTAGAGAGAATAGGAATACAAATTATGGGGCTTTTTATTAGGATTTTAAAGTCTCTAGTACTGTTGTGAGGCAGTGTTGCCAGGTGCTCAAACCTTGTTGAACCCCACACTATTAAGGACACCTTTCTTCAATAGCAAGACAAAGCGTTAGAGCTTGTTTGAATTAAATTATAGAAGAAAAACAAGGAGAGTTTAATGACAGTCCCACAAGCACACAACACGTTTTTCAACTGTTACATTATCCGCCAAGCCGTTGTTTACTCTTTTCAGTAATTGGAAGGCTTTAAAGAGGTTTTACTTGTGATGCGCTACTGCATCTCGGACTAGTCTCCTCAGCAAGAGACTTGAGCACTCTACTGTCACCACTGAAGATGATGCTAATGATAACTGACAAAACAAACCATGCATTTGATTTTTTTCATTGAACAGGATTAAATGTTTTACATTTGGAATAAATAATTCAATCAATTTTTTCCCCATCGGACTGTGGACACAAATGCTGTTATTACCATGTTTCGTTTTTTTTTTGTATGGAAAAAGACTTTTCAGAGATTCCTGTGTGTTCCACTGAACATGAAGAAAGAAAATAACAGCACTGAGTAAATAATAACAGAATTTTCATTTCCTTTAATATAATCCATCTTTATAGTGGATATTTTGAATCTGGATATCATTTAAATGCCTGACAAAACAAAACAGCTCTGTGTATGTACTGCAGAGCACAATCTCCAAGTTCAAACATCAACAGGACGCAATAATTGTTCTTAAAATACTGCCATGCAACATACATAAAAGCACCAAACTGCAGCACAGCTTTCTTTGAAATGTGCTTCTTGGTAGTTGCATTGCTTCAAAACCTGATCTGAATTGTTAACCAGCTCCCTTTCCATAGAAAAGAACAACATTTGCATACAGATAACAGCCTTCACACACACGCACACACACACACACACTCCGAGCAGGATGGGGAAAGAGAGTGAGCGCGAGAGGGAGAATAAAACCTTTTCATAAGAAGTGAGAGTCTAAAGATAGCCCTCCATCTTTTTTCCACTCTTGCTCCTCTCCAGTGAACATCCTGGAAATATTCCTCTCCTCTGACGTGTGAGAGCAAGAGAATGCAGTTGAGTGCCGTCTTCCAGGTTCTGGTGGCCCTATCGCTACAAAAAACACTGAACCAGAAAGTACTCTTATCTAACGGAGTACATCCAGATATTACAGACTTTATGTTGATAATGACACAAAGCTTTTCCAGGGACCGCAGGGAACACAGGCCTCCCCTATTTGGCAAGACTTGCTCTCTTATTGCCATTTTTGGAAACTCTTTTCAAACACACTTTTTAAACTTCACTGTTTCTGCTAGCTAACAGTGCAAACATATGAATCAAAAGAGAGTTGTCTAATTTCTCTTCCTGAACTTTCATAAATAGATGTCATTTATTTTATGGTTTGAAAAAACGGTAACACTTTAGTATAGGGTACAATTCTCACTAATAACTAGTTGCTTATTAGCATGTGTATTATTAACATATTGGCTGTTTATTAGTGCTTATAAAGTACATATAATTAATGACATCCCTAATCCTACCCAATACCCTAAACTTAACAACTACCTTATAAACTATTAATAAGCAGCAAATTAGGAGTTAATTCAGGCAAAAGTCATAGTTAATGGTTAGTTAATAGTGAGAATTGGACCTTAAAATAAAGTGTGACCGAAAAAACTCTTCATTAGTAATCTGTTTAAATATCATTTTATAATTTTATGATGTTTTTTTTTATATATTGGAGCTTCTATACATAAAATACATTTTTAAAAAGTAAAATTAATGAAAGCATGAAGAAAAGTTTTCACATCTTCACATATCAAAACAAAAGAAGCTGAAATATGTTGTAAATCAAATCTATCCTTGGGACATAAAAGTGACTGTAACTGAAGAAACACCCATGTATGACCTCAGAAACCTGCGTGGAACCTGGAGGCAAGGTCTTACTAATGAGGCCAGAAGAAGGGGGGGATGACGTGGAGACGAGGCCCACTGCCCGCCCCTCCTGTAACAAAAACACACAGCTTTGAAAGTGTCGGCAGGTGAACGTGCCGCCTGCAGTCAAGCGGCCTATCGCTGAGCTAGACACCATATATTGAAAAACTGAATTTGTGACGATCATTGTCTGTCAACACAACAAATCACTTAAGAGAAAAACTACACACACACGAAAAAAAATTCTTACAGCAGTGCAGTTTGAGAAATGTGCTCCGATATATTGCATGTGTTTGAGCCTGGCTTGCCTCTAGGGTTCAAAATTAGCATACAAACAAAAGCACAATCTGGCTTTTCCAACCATTTTGGATACAAAAAAATACAAATAAAGGGGAGGAAGTTAAAAAGACTCTTTAGGCATTTGCAGTTACAGTTGCTGTTCAACTGAGAGGCAGAGGCTAATTTGAATGTGATGTAAATGTGTGACACAGTGGTCTGTATTGCTACTAAATATACAAGAGAAAAACAATAGTCCTGCAATTCTCAAGTTTATAAGTAATACGTTTACTGGAGTTTCTTTTTTCTGCTGAACATAAAAGAAGCTATTATAAAGAATGTGGGAAACCAAACAGTTCCTGGGTGCCATTGACTGATTTCACCCAAACATCAATGGGGAGCAGCAACTATTTGGTTAACAACATTCTTCAAAACATCTTCTTAAAATAGCTTCTTCATATCATTTGTAATCAGAAATGTTTAGTTTTGAATCAAACAAACCTTTCCATCTCAGAGTGCTCTGAAAGAGTTGTTGTAGAACCCCAAAACTCCTCTCCTCACTTTTAGCTGTAAACTTCAAGTTATTTCTCTTATTATCCTGACTTGATCATTTTGATAGACTGTAGTGAAACCAAACACAACAAGCTTTGATCTCAGATTACACTGGAATTATTTTTTATAATAATGGGAAAATCAAGTGTCAAGAGACTCTGTTTGCATCCTAAAGTTTAAGGTCTTTGCAGAATCAGAACTAAAAAAAAAAAAAAACTGCAGCAACAAACAAAGCAATGGTTGTCAAGGCTTCAATATGGTGGTGCTGGAAGGCAAAACACAATGTTACCAGCAAAATAAACAAAATGTGACATCATAATATTAACCAACAAAATATCAAGTTGACTTAACAGAAGTTCTCCGGACCACCAGGGGGAGGCCAAGAGCAGCTGCATTTCCAGCGGAACTGAATGATCTAAGGACCGCCATAACTTTTTCACCCTTGAAACTTCACCCTTGAATTGTGAAAATCACAATTGCTCAAAATTATTAGTGGAATGACAGAATTTCACCCACAAAATTGGGTCATTACTACAAAACACCAACCGCAAGAATATTTTAACGATCTAAGCACATGGTCTAAAGTGCTTGGCACAATCCACTTTTGCTAGTTTAACAAAGGGAAATCGGTTGGCGCGCCCGGGCGCATGGTCTAAACGGGTTGTCCCAATTCTCTTAACGAGTAATGGGTGTTTTTTGGGCATAACATGCAATAAACAAATCAGAGTGTCATCCTACCATTCCTTTTAAGAGGCAGTTGTGGTTGTACCATGACGGATTTGATATTTATACAGTGGACTTTGCAAGAGCAAAAAGACAGAAACTCTTCAGAGAGGGAACGGAGCTGATCATGCGTGAGCAAATTCTGATACATGCGATGACAATCCATTATGACATGTAAGCATTTCAATTTTTATGTAGCCTACACAATTACATTATTTTACATTGTAATCTTTTACTTTTTTATATTTGGCATGTTTGTGTGCTGCTGTTGGGTGTATGTGCCTTGTGGACCAGCCTATGATAACGCACTCTTTAAATATCAAAGAAAAAACTTTGCAACAGACTTTAGAGCAGGTTTGAGTTGGTTTAAAGAGCAGTCTATTTTCAGTTCCTCAAAATAGCAATATGTCAACAATTCGCCTCGTTTTCAGACCAGCACGCCCCTGAGTGCACAAATGGGAACGAATGCATTTGTTATTTAAACAACATGGCGCAGGACGGGGAAATGAGAACCGCGTCTGGCTGAAACTAGCAAAAACACTTACGCCACATTGTGCCAGGTGTATGATAGGGCCCTATGGCCCCTAAGTCCTTGCTCTATCATTTTGTAACTGTTTTACTTTTTTAACCTCATATTTTACACTGAAGTTATTAAAACATGCAAAGACTAATAAATGAGGGGATTGCATCAGCATGAAAAGACCAGCAGACCAGATCTGTCTGGAGATCGGAGAGATGATCCCTTATTATTTGTACACAACCATGCAAGCCGTGCCAGAGCTCCAAACTTCCACCCCCACTGTTTGGCAAAGCCAGGTTTGCAGAGAGGCTCCTGTCTGTCAGTTCTGTCAGATGCTTTTGGTGAAAGAGCAGAAAAACATGAGATGAGGTGTCAGAGAGGGCATGCAAGACGTTAAGGGAACAGTATTGAATGCTATCTCAGGGGCCACTGCGGTTAACCATGTTTGACAGCTGCAGTGGCTCAAGCCTGTACCTGAGTCGCTCCAGCCAATCAGAGCTCCCATGTCCGTGTCTGAACCTGCGGCCAGTGAAGCGCCAAAAAAGAGTGTAAGTGCATTCTGACACCCTCCCAGATTAAATGTCACAGAGTGTCACTGGGTCCTAGTGCCCCACAGTCCTTCACTCATGGGTTGGATATGACTATCGACCCATCACTGCTGTCCCACAGATGCCTCATTTTTGTCTTTGTTTATTTGGCCTCCTGTCTCAGGACAATCCAATGCAGAGAAAGTCTTTTTTTCATATTAGATTTTGAAAATATTTTTCACATCTTTGGGGTCAAAGATGTGAAAAATCTTTTCAAAATCTAATATAACATTTTTTTACAAGTTCTTGAAAATGTCCTTATTTAGCGTGTTGTTAAGTTTAGGAAAACATGCATTTTCTGAAAAAAGATTAATTTCATACTCTAAAAATGTCATGTGGTGTACCCACAAAGGAAAAATGTATTACATTTTTTCAAAAGTTTTTAAATATATTTTTTCTTTTTTTCTATTTGAAAACAAGTAACCTGAACTAACCTTGCTTTATCATATAAAAGTCAAATCATATGATATTTTACATAATGTCCTGACCTTGACACACTCACTGCTTTCTTTATGACATTTAATATAAAATGTTTGACATTTCTGAATTTATTCTCCCCCCAAAAATATTTAAAACAATTTAAATAAAAAAATAAAAAATATATTATATATGCTGTGTATAGTGCATTCAAGCTATTGTATTATTTATATATATATATATATATATATATATATATATATATATATATATATATATATATATATATATATATATATATATATTTTACATAATGTATATTTTTAGATTCTTTATGCTCACCAGGCTGCATTTATTTGAAAAGACAGTTAAACAGTCAGATATTCTTACAAATTTAACATGATTATTTTCAATTTTATTATGATTTGGTGCTCAAGAAACATTGTATTATTGACAAAACTGTGATATATCAAGAATCTTTGATGAATATAAAGTTCCAAAGAACAGCATTTACAGCATATGAAATAGAAATCTTCATAAATTATAAAAACTTTACTCCAAAATGATGACAACTGCCCCCAAATTTGAACGGCAGTGTAGCTCTAGACTTACAGTATTTCAATAACTGTCACACTTTCCTTTAGTATTTTTTCCCTAAGGAACTGCAAGAGAAACACCTGAGGCTCAAATGAGGAAATTGATACTTCAGTGAAACAACTGAGAACTCCATTAGATCTGATAGTCTGAAAGAAGTGTACCTCAGTGCAGTTTTCCTCTAGGTAAGAAGCACTTTGATACACAGCAGGCCGCTGTCAATGTATTTACCATTATAACAATGGAAATGGTTCTTCAACAGCACCTAAGACATCTCGATTCGTAACAAAACTAACAATCAATAAACGGGTAACAGACACAAAAAGATGACTGGTAAATGAAAAATGTCTTCTGTATTGCACATCTAGAGTCATTAACGTAATGGATGCTGAATTACAACACCCATAACCGATAAAACCTCTTCACAAATGCGTTCTGTGGCTCTAACTCACTCTCTCTTCTGTCTGTCACCACACGTAAGGAACAGAGACAGTTTGTCCATAGATCTGGAACTGATAAGGGCAAAATAAAAGCAAATCACTGCCAAAACAAATCTGTATCAGAAAACACTGTCAACGGACGATTTATTCATGCCAAACAAGTATCACTCGGTATCGTCGGTGAATACCTAAACAGTCAAAGTCACAAGTTGCCATCCGGTTGATAGAGACTTTGACAAGTGAACTACTTCGGTCTGTCAATCAAACGCCTCTACAAAGAAAAATGTTCTTTTTAATAAATGTTTATATTCTGATCTCAACAGCTGAGTGAAGTCATCTGAAATGGCTGGAAACCATCTTTCAAGCGATCCAGAGCAAACACAAACCTGAAAACGGTCGATAGTAACATACAGTATAAAGATAGAAACAACACATCGACACACTGCAAAATGAGCCCCTGAAAGAACAGCCGAATAGTAAGAAACAACATCTATCAATTAAGCATGCTTTCTCCTGCCACTCTTTGAAGATGCACCACAAATTCACATTTGTGTTGCACTTGCATCATAAATGAATCATAAGGCAGCCATTCCCGTTTGATTGTATTAGTATTGCAAAAATCCTGATGGATTCTGTTGCTTCAAAGGCGCCCATCTAAAAGACTTCAGGCGGGCTTTGGAAATGCACAAATCTAGCAGGCTCTTAAAAATTTAACAGAGACAGAGACCTTCTTCTGGGACCGCCTGTCAAACCTGTCCTAATATGTGAGATACACAAACAACTCGCATTGCAGCATATAGTAAAGGCTCGTCTCTCAGACCCTGACAACTGCGGGTCTGGGCTTTGTTACCTCAGACAACAAACTCTCGTATGCATCATTTGTTTACATACACACCTGTGCATCATACAGACGCACACACAGAACGGCACAGTTGGTCTGATCCTTATAACTTACTGAGAAACAGAATCCATTTTTGAAAAGGCAACATTTGAGTAAAATACTATTTGAGAGCTTGGGAATTCAGGCAAACTATTTTTTGGATCATTTGACATTTGATGTATTTTAGTGTTTAATTTGATGAAAAGATAAACTTTTGAATGGCTCCCATTTAGACAAAGATTTGGAATTTAATTTGAAATGACAGGAAATAAAATTTAGAAAATTGCAATTCAAAGAAATTCAGAAGTTTGGTAGTCCAAAAAGTAGGCATATACATCAATAAAGTGATTTACTTATTCCCAATATAATGTATGTGTGACATGTACAGTAAATACAATTTATTATTTTATTAAAAAAATAAAAATAAACGGAATAATAATTCTAACTAAAGTATAACTAAAATAAAATAAAATGTATTATTTAGTTTTACTTAAAAAAAAAACTAAATATTTTGTAACAGTTTCAAGAATTTTAATTAGTCAAAATACTATAATACATGCACAGTGCATCTAAATGAGGCAAATGGTTTAATATAATCATAATTCTAATAATGTATGACTAATAACTTCTATTATTTCAGCAAACACCCCATATATATTTTGTAATATGTTACCTAGGATCACAAAAATGTATTTATACATATTTTTAGTAGATATGATATTTAATAGAGCTGAATAAATAAGCTTTCTGTTCATGTATGGTTTGTTAGGATAGGACAATATTTGGATGAGATACAATTATTTGAAAATCTGGAATCTGAGCGTGAAAAAAAAAAATATATATATATATATATATATATATATAATTATATATATAATTATATATAAGTTGCCCAAATTAAGTTCTTAGCAGTGAGTATAAGCAATCAAAAATTACTTTTTTATATATTTATGGTAGGAATTTACAAAATATCTTCATGGTACATGATCTTGACTTAATATCCTAATGATTTTGGAATAAAAGTAAAAAAATGTATCATGTCGCTTTGGATAAAAGCGTCTGCTAAATGACTAATTGTTAATGTAAATGTGATCATTTTGACCTATACAATGTATTGTTGACTATTGCTCCAAATATACTCATGCTACTTATGACTGGTTTCGTGGTCCAGGGTCACATACTGAAATAAAATAATAAATAAAAATGAAATTATAAAAATGCATACATTTTCTAACATTCAAGATCTCTGATAATTAATCAAAATGTTTGTGCATATTAAAAGACATGCTCTTTTTTTCCTGAATAAGACGAGTGGATAAACTGCTTTTATCTTTATCCACACAAAGTCATTAAAAAGAATACAAACATAAAATCCTAAACCAAAGAGACATCATTTTACAAAAGCAGATGCCTCATTAGTTGGCCTGTATTTTTACTGGTGCTGTAAAACTGCAGGCTGACCGGGTGAATGTGTGCTGGGGTGGGTCACGAGGGGACCATTAACATTGACTGTTAGATTCAGCTCACGGCTTTCATTGAGCGTGACCAAATCTCTGTCAGAATAAGAATGCTGAAAGTCGAACGGCGAGCTGATACGACACATACGGCTGGGAGACTGGCATCTTTCAATGATGTGGCACTTCTGAGTGCCCACAGGAGACTCCTCACCAAACAAGCACCACGCCACATGCCTATAAACAAATCTCACTCTCCCGGAGAACTGCCAAATGCATAGATTAAACCGGGAGAGATGCAAAATCTGCTGTGGGGAATGGACGACGTCACCTTAAAATGTCTTGATGGATAAAAAAAAAAAACACATAATAAAAGGTCAGTAATTTTCACAGATTCAGGGGTGAATTTTCAAGGTTTTGAGATGAGATGAAAGGTCTGAGGACACGATTTATTCCTGGGGCACCTTTTCAGACTCACAAGTAAACAACACGATCTACAGTAGAGACGGAAATGGGCAAATCAGTCCTCCGAGCAGCCAGAAGATCTATCAAACCCCTTGCCTGGCCTTCACTGGCACCCTTCTGGCCATTAACTTCCTCTGTGTGCGAAAAAAAAGGCCAAATTGCCAAGTTCAAGCTTCTACCTACTTTCAGAGGCTTCCTGGGACGACCTGCTTGGTTTTGATCAGCCTCAAAAGAACAGAGACTGGGTGTTTAGCCAAAGTGACGAGGATGCCAGCACATCTCGCAAAACAATTACCCATATTTACTGCGGGCAAGGCTTTGAATTTCCTTCAATTATCTTTTCCCGCTAAAAGATTTAGAAACCTTTTATTTTTTCTCCAGAGAAAGGGGAAAGGGCAGATAGCAAATAGCTCCAAGGTAAACTCAAGTCCCTCCAGACTATATGTGAAAAGATTACTGTGTTTATGAGGAAATAAAATGCAATCCAAGGGCAGGCTGAATCCATGACAGATAAAGGTGGGCTCAAAGAGCTAACATTCCTATTCATGGAAAAAAAACTTTGAGACTGGGAGCACTGCTTTTTATCCTATATGATTTTATGATTTATATGAGTGATAGAAACAGAGAAGTGAAAATGACATATTCCGTGTCGAGGGTTAAGTGCGTGGAGGTTGATGATGAAAAGGCTTTTATGCTTGGAGAGAGATTTCTGCCATAGACATAAAGGAACTGAATCGTTTCATTACACTTCATGCTGAAGAATAAACAATATGGAGAGCAGAAAAATCACTTATAAATATTAGTTGTTTCGCTTGTGAATGTGTTACTTAAAGGAATATTGTAAACGAATAATTCTTTACTTCTGTGCAGACCGCAGCTGAGCGACCGGTGAATGAATCTTATTCATAAATCATTCTTGTTAATGGTTTAAGCTTGTAATGGTGTAACCATTGTTGGGGAAAGTTATTTTTTAAAGTAATGTATTACAACAACCACTCGCGTTACTTTTTATGGAAAGTAATGCATTACGTTACCTTTCCTGGGCTTACTTTTTATATCTTAATAACAAAAAAGTAAAAAAGTAATGTGTTACTTTTAGGGGTGTAACGGTACGTGTATTCATACCGGACAGTTTCGGTACAGGGCTTGAAATGTAAAAAGTATTTAAAAAAAAGTGTAAACAAATTGTAAAAAAAAAAGTTTATAGTAATAAACAACCTGAAGTTTAATGTTTGCATTTCTTTCCCTTACTGTACAGAAAATGAACCGAACCATGACTTTAAAACAGAGGTACGTACCGAACCATGATTTTTGCGTACCGTTACCCCCCTAGTTACTTTATTACTACCTGTAATGCATTACCCCCAACACTGCGTGTAACCTACAGAAAGTGCTACCTACAGAAAGTGCTCTGAATGAATCAAATCAGAATAAATCCTTCCAGTAAATAGAAAACTTTAAACCACTGGAATGGGTTAAATTCCACCACTAATAAGCATAAAAATGCTGTAATGTCCGCTAGCAAATATTTCAGTCCTAATTGAACTGTTCTGAATGAGCGCATTGAGAAATGAACAGCGGTTGCTGAATTGTTCGTGCTTATGGCCTTAGAAAAGCACGCTGACCTCCCTTTTATTCAAGTTCACAGAATGGATGCCGAGTGACTATGGCGACCGCGGCTTTGAATGGTGGCCTGGGAGGCTCAGTGCCAGTCAAAGTTTTGTGTAGAGGAAACGCCACAGCATGTTGATTTAGAGGTGTAGAGGAAAGAGAGAGAGAGAGTGAAAGAGAACACTAGTGAGATAATTGTCTCCTGTATGCACTTACAAACTGGCAGGCCAGCAGTGACTTGGCCTCCCTCAACCCATACAATCTCACATCCTGTTCTGATGTGCAAATATGGAAATGTGCAAAGTGCTGATTCTAGCCAATATCACACAGAATGTTCAGACTAGAGGAAAGGTCAGAGGCAGTGACCGAGTAGACTGACTGTCAATCTATGGATGAGTCAGTGTTAAGTACACAGACAAGTTAATTATGTTTTGCGTCCAATAAAAAAGAGCCATAAGAGCCTGTGAAGGTGAGACACACACAAAATAATGATTAATCCAGTGCTGAAAAAGAATGAGCTTTATATGGAACTCAATATATATTTCTGAACTATATATATATATACATACATACATATAAAACCGCAAAAGAGTCAGCAGCCCAGTAAAATAAAAATTAATTTAATTCAGAAAAAAAAGAGTAAGATGTATAATTCAAATATAATATAACAAAATATGAGCTAAATAGTAATTTCTTTTCTTAACCTGGTAAAATTTAGGATTTCATTCACTTGATTTAGAGAAAAATATTTAAAGAAATGTATATAACCCCAATAATGTCAAAACAATAATAATCTAATCTAATCTAATCTAATCTAATCTAATCTAATATAATATAATATAATATAATATAATATAATATAATATAATATAATATAATATACATTTAATGAATATTGTTGATTAACATACGTTTTACTTCATAATTTCTGAACACACATTTTTTTTTTTGTTATTACTGCTTTTATAAACTCGATGTACAATTTTTTAGATATATATAAATATATATAATGCCAATTTTAAAAAGTCTAGTACCAGTATGCCTTGCAACTCTAGCGGCCTTTTAAAAAGATTCCGGGCTACAAAATAAATTCTGATGGGCCTAATGCACCTGTCGAGAGCCTAGGACACAAAACGAACACTGTTTCAGATATATCATAAACAAACAGGAAGCTGCTAAAAACGGGCTTTTAGTCCCAGGAACAAACAGCACAGATGCATCTTAACCATTCAAGCAACCCAGGAGAGATGTCCTTCACCTCACCAGCTGACCAACAGCATGACGCTTTCACAGCAAAACTATTCCAATTTACAAGCCTGCTGTAACGCCCAGTGCTCCCATTGGCCACGTCTCCATTAGTTGGCTACTTTAGTTCATGCTTCACAACTGCACTTCCTGTGAGGGAACATGGCAACAAGCAAACACAGCGGACGGATACTGAATCACACTCACACGCACAGCAAGACGGCAGCTTTAAATTCTTCCGCTAAACACCTGCTGCTGTTGAAGGTGACAAATTTGTGGCAGAGCGTCCAAACCATTACATTTTCGTGACAACCTCCGCCTGGTAACAAAACACAGCCAGGTGGGAATGCCTTACTGCTGCGAATAAACATTATTATCCATTTTGCAAAGTAGAAAATGCTCAGTCTACTGTGGTCAGCTTAATTGAAATTTTGTACCACGGGGACATAAAAAACATTTGACATCTAAATAAATAAAAAAAAACAGTACAGAGAACAAAAATGGTGCAGTATGCCTCCATAAAAACAGGCAATGAATAGCAAGCCAAAATAAAATGCTCTATTGTGTAATATCTCAAATCCCAGTTGGAGTTTCTTTGCAAATTGTGTCTCTCCATATGATCCTTCCTCGGAGGTCATACGTTCAATACGCAGCTAAAATATTCTAATTGAGTAATTACGTCCAGCTGTGGCCAAACTATCTGGTCTGTTCATTTAATGGTACTAAACAAAAGACATAAAACATGCAAGGCAGCGTGCTGAGTTTCCTGCCATCACATCGAAACTTCCAACCATCTAATAGAACCATTTCAGACGTTTAAGCAGCGCTTCACCCATTAACATGAATAGATTCTAATGGCTAGACAAATTGTGTTCACATTTGACAACTTTGATGCAGGATCCTGACAATGATATTTTGAGTGCAATATTTCCACAATATTACCCACAATTCAGTGGAAGTGGTCTAATCGGCAGCGCTTGGCGAGGATGTGTAAGCGAGAAGATCAACATGTGACTCAAGCAACTCTAACAAAGTCAACAGGCATGCCCGCATAAAATACGACAATTCATTTCACGATGCAGTGCTGTGATTCTACTGTTTCACATCTGGAGGTGTTTCTGGCAGCTGGAGGTCTTTTGTTTGAGGGGAACAACTGTTTAAATTATGATCGGATGTCAGCTCGTACACTACATTCATAGAGTCCAAACTTTGGCATTTCTGTCACATTTCATTGGTGGACTGATCATTATTTGGCATTGTTCCTCAACAGAAACTGATTCAAAGTGCTATCATTGGTCTTCAGGGGTAAATGGGCAAATGTGGAGGTTTGAAGAAGGATGAGTCGGTGAATTATTGTTACTATTTTTTTTTTAAACAATGTGTTGACATTGAAACAATCTTTGAGAATAAACAATACGTGTATGTGTGTGTGTGTGTGTGTGTGTCTAGCGCCAATTAAACAATGAAAAGGTTATTATTTTTCATATCATACTTTGACAACATCACACTTTTTCAAAAGATAGATATAGATAATAGAAAGACATACAGACAGACAGACAGACAGACAGACAGATAGATAGATCTACACAGAGATGAACAGACGGATGGAAAGAAAGAAAGAAAAAGAAAGATAGATAGATAGATAGATAGATAGATAGATAGATAGATAGATAGATAGATAGATAGATAGATAGATAGATAGATAGATAGATAGATTGATAGATTTACACAGAGAAAAACAGACGGACGGACAGACAGATAGATAGATAGATAGATAGATAGATAGATAGATAGATAGATAGATAGATAGATAGATAGATAGATAGATAGATAGATAGATAGATAGATAGATAGATATACATACACAGAGAAAAACGGACGGACGGACAGACAGACAGACAGACAGACAGATAGATTTACACAGAGAAAAACAGACGGACGGACAGACGGACGGACAGACAGATAGATAGATAGATAGATATACATACACAGAGAAAAACAGACGGACCGACGGACAGATAGATAGATAGATAGATAGATAGATAGATATACACAGAGAAAAACAGACGGACGGACAGACGGACGGACGGACAGATAGATAGATAGATAGATATACATACACAGAGAAAAACAGACGGACCGACGGACAGATAGATAGATAGATAGATTTACACAGAGAAAAACGGACGGACGGACGGACGGACGGACAGATAGATAGATAGATAGATAGATAGATAGATAGATAGATAGATAGATAGATAGATAGATAGATAGATAGATAGATAGATAGATTTACACAGAGAAAAACAGACGGACGGACGGACAGACGGACGGACAGACGGACAGATAGATAGATAGATAGATATACACAGAGATAAACGGACGTATGGAAGAAAGAAAGAAAGAAAGAAAGAAAGAAAGATAGATAGATAGATAGATGTACACAGAGACAGACATATGTTTTCAGTGACCTTCTAAGTAAATATTTACTCCTATCCTGATACGTTATACGCACCCTTTCTGCCCAAATAAGTGTGTTTTAGAAAAAAAGGACAATTTATTTGACGTGACCAAACACGATAGTTCAACACACACATATTTGACCTAAGAGGAAGAAAGGAGCCAGTGGCGGCCGAGTCATTATAAATCATCTTGGCAGACAAAAGCAACAGATTAATAGATAATCTTGGTGGGCTTTTCTGAGTTTTCTAGCGTTTCCTGTTCTGAAAGGTTAATTGGGACTGGGAGAGAGGAGTGAGTCACCCAGAAGGCAGATTTCAAGCGGCACTGACATTCTTGCCTGTTATGAGGGAGCAGAGTGTGTGTGGATAAGACATCAACGCCTTGCGGAGGGAGATGGAGAGCGACGGAGAGAAAGAGAGCAAACAGAAGAGAAATACACACACAATAAATGATTATTTTGCCAGACAACATTCCTCCTCGGAGAGGGAATGAGAAAAAGACAAGGAGGACAAGGGAGGGATTGTGGGGGTGAGAGGGACAGACGGCAGGCTTGAAAGCAGAAGATGTAATAATGCGGAGAACAGGAGGAAAAAGCAGACTGTCAGGGGTTTCTCTGGGATCTGCCCGCCACCTTAATTCTCACACAGAGCCATATGATTAGGTTGCCGGTCCCAGACTGTCAAAAGACAACCTTTCCAGAGAAGGACGACTGGCTTGAAGGAGAGAGCACATAGGTGAAGAGGACAGACTTTAGGTTTTGAGGGTGACCTGTGAGGCCGTTGTGTAGCGCTAGATTAGTCAACTATGACAGAATGACTTTGGTTAGCCAAGCTGACCTTTAAACAGCACTTTTTATGGATATGCATGTTTGAAGGGAGCTGAAGTCTTGCGTTCTTGTTGCAAATTAGTTGTGCAAAAACTTTTTGGATCCTCTCGCTGAATCAAACAGGCTCCTGCTACCGTTTCCTTAAGACTTATGCAAATGAGCTATGTTGTAATTGGCTGCTGAACTACATAGAAATATCAAAGAGATTCAGAAAAGCATTTGCAAAAAGGACTGGACAATTTTTTTCAGGGATGCTCAATATATCTGTACCATATGTGCTGTATTTGATATTTCTATCCAATGGAATTGTACATTTATATATCACAACTTTAATATATATATATATATATATATATATATATATATATATATATATATATATATATATATATATATATATATATATATATATATATATATAAAGATTACATTTAACAGTGTATTCAAATTGTATATTTACGGATCAGACATCAGCCAGTATTAGATAAAACTTATTTACAAACTATAATGTATATACTGTACAAATCATATTCTGTGTCTGTATTTCCCTTGTTTAAAATGACCTTAATGTAATTTAATATTTCACATAACATTTTAAAGTGTAAAATCATTTAAAATTGCAAACAGTTAACTGTAATCTTGCCAAATATTAAAATTAATATATGTTTATTAGACTGTATATCAAAATGTTTTAATGCCTAGTTCAGTTCCTTTGATCGTATTTTATTCAGTATATATATATATATATATATATATATATATATATATATATATAATAAAAATAAATAAATCAAATAAAAATCACTCAAAAATAAATAATATAATATTTATTTTGAAGTAGAAAAACTGAATGAGAGTTTTTTTACAATTGTTTTTTTTTTTTTTTACTACTATTACTGCCATATTTTATGCCTATTTCGGTCCAATTCTCTCACTCTCTCCAGTCACCCTCAGCTCCTCCGCCATGCACACACACATACACACATTCGAACAGAGGCAGCTTTCATTCCAGAAGGTCAAGAGCAGCTCCTCAGTTCTACTTGCATGCAGAGAGTCATAAATTAAGAGCAGGCAGAGAGCGCCACAATCAGCCAATTAACTCAGAATCTAGAAAGGCCAATGCAATTTCATCTCCACACAACTGCTCTGGCACTGGCTGCAGATTCATTAAAGCTGACTGACCAGCGTTCCCTAGCAAGCTGCCTCGACTCACACACAGTGCGCCACCGCTCACCACACAGGGGAACCTATAGGAAACCGAACAATCAGTTTAGACAGTGTATGTATATATGTCTCAGTACCAGTACTTTTAAAGTGTGTCCACCCAGTTCTGGAGCCACTGCATCAATGAATACAGTAGTGCTGTTTTGAAGATCCACTTGAGCCCCTGATCATTCTCATTCCTATTCACTGACCCAGCCAGGGAAGCACATCGGCACGTCAAAGAGGACTCTCAAAGCATTCCTCCTGGCTTAGAATTGAAGAGTGGTTCAATTCTTCCCCACGCAAAGACACCCTGACAAGAAACTACTACTGTGTGTAAAGTAGTGGTGCTGATGGCTAAAGAAAGCTCTAAGTGTCTGATTTAATGTGAAGATCTCCAAGGCTTTTGAATTCTTGAGATGAAAAGGAAGTTACAAATAGGAATATGCTTCACAAATGATTATGTGACTCAATGAATATAAAAAAAAAAGAATTATATATATATATATATATATATATATATATATATATATATATATATATATATATATATATATATATATAAACTGCTGATAATTTAACATTAGCAAGATCAAGGCAATAAATATGATTGTCTTATTCGATTGATTTCTGATTCTCACTGATTCTGATTCTTAACATCAATAAAAAAATTAAAAAATACTAAATAATAATAATAATAATAATTTTAAGATTATAACATTTGGTTAAATTTTATATATTTTATATAAACTTAATATAAACAAATGCTGTGTTGTATTTTAAATTCCAGCCTTAGGACAAACAAGAAAAAAAAAGAAGGTAAAGCCAGTCAGATGATGTGACCAAAAAGATTAATTAGAAAATTAAAAGCCACAATGAAAGTAAAAAAAAAGAATAATCTTGAAAAATTGAATGAAAGTGTAAGTGAATAAAACGAGTAACAAATTAATCACAGTTATGAAGAAATCATCCAAAATACACAATCAGATAATACCTGCATTTAAATTTGGAACAACGCTGCACAATTTAATGTAATTTAATAGGCTCTCTTGCTCTGAACAGTAACACACAGAAATTAACTGAAGCAAATAAGCACTGGGCTTGTGTTAGAAAAAGACCTGATCCTCACTCTATCACTCATGTTTTATCATCTCTGCATTTTAAGTTCAGCATTACTCCTATCCAATCGGCTGGGTTTTAATTACCTTACAGCTGCCATGTGTTTTGGTCTTATTTACCCTCAACACTGTCTGAAGCACGGCATCAATAATTCTCTAAGAACATTTTCATGTAAAATGCCCACACTATTTTTTTTTCTTTTAAAATTGACATTTTTTTTCTTTTAAATGCTTTCATTCGCAATGCGAGATGTGAGGACACTAATTGTAAGAGCAATGTCTCTTTTAAAAGGCCAAGGTTTTTAAGAAACAACAGTTTTTTTTCTCTATTCAGCATTTTTATCCTTGTTCCATCCCATCAGACTTTGCTGCTGTCTTCACTGTCGACACTTCCAGGCTCATTGCAGCTGATAATGATTGACAGATCACTGTAGTTTTTATACAGAGAGCAACACCAGTTCTGGTGAGAAAATTGTAAAAGGCAATATAAGTAAATATCGCAATCATACATAAAGCTGCGTTATTGTTATGAGTTGTCTTTATGCAAAAGCACCCAGCGTATTTATCTAATACAGGCCTGGCTTGAGCCATTGCCCCATATGAGACTGTGTTTAATCCTGTGAAGTGACGGCACATGCTGCGACCGTTCGCCTGGAGGAGCTCAAGCATGAAGGAAGAGGATTTGAGCCACATAAAGCCGTCCTAACCGACTATAATATCCACCATAAAACAGAACAGCTAGCCAAAAGTCACGTCCTCAAGAAGCACTTTTGCACAATAAAACACCATGTTATGGACGAAGGGAGTGCTGTGTTGAACTTCATTTCTTTGAAGGATAAAAATGAGTTTTTAGCTTCTCTGGGGCTCATAGAAGTTCGAGCACCAGCCGTTTGATCAAAACACAATTGCTTTGGAAGGAATGTGTGATTACGAAAAGATGAAAAAGAAACGCCGTCAAAGGAGACCGATGCTCAGTGACTTTATGAAGGCACATTTGGTGCAGATACATTTCAGAGACTCACCCTTAAGCCGAAATGTTTCATTCATGCTATTATCATGAAAACATACCGCCTTAAAGCAGTGTTCAATATTACAGCCTGCGAGAGAACATTCGGTATGCATCGTTTCACCCTGCAAAGGTTCGATCAAAAGCGGTTTCACTCAAAAACGCAACACTGCCGAACTGTTTCGAGTGTTTTTTTTTATACAGAGCTTGGGCCCTAGAGAAAGGTGAGCAGGTGGCACTATCTGGCGTAAGACCCATTCAAAAACCTCATCCTTCCCTCATCTTCGAGAAGCCGGAGATGGCTCAGAGCGCGAGGGAGGAGCCGGGGGGCAATGCTTAATATTTCAACACAAGCCTCGCTGTGAAGGCCTGACAGGTAGAGGGCCAGGTGTTGGCAGCGTTGCCACAGAAGCTGTATGCAAACGTCTCTGGAGCTTAGCCAGATATATGCATGCAAAGTGAGCAGACAGTCTGAGCGCGGGAGCTGGAAAGACAGCTAAAAGAATGAAAAGAAGATATAAAATTCTTTCCGAGATGGCCCGCAGGTGCTCTTTTTTTTAAAATAATGATGTGGGATGGAGAATGGGAGGTGATATAAGCTTTTATGGTTGCTATTAATCTTGTATTAGGAAGCCACATCGCTGGGAACAAGTGGCATAAATGTCAACTATATTCCAGCTCCTGGTATCTGGGGGAAACGAGTCTTTCTCTAGTAGGAGTAAAGCACACTCCTATCTCCAACATGGCAAGATCTGGAAAAGAGAAGTAAAAGTATTGGCAAATGCAGAGATTACACCAAACTTGTGTCCAAGGTGGTTTGAACAATCCGGAATTGACTCACTATGTACATTAAACAGCTGAAACTGAACTTGACATGAATCAGATATTTTCTGAAGCATGTGAACAGTTGGAGTATAGACTTTATTTAGCCGACAGAATTCAAATGTATCTTAAACATATGTAATGATTTTGACATTTATATTTTAAAAGTGAGAACATTACAGTATATGAATAACTGACCTGTGAATGGCTCTTCACCATAAAAAAAACAATCATTATACTTTAACATTTAAATAAGAGTACAATAAGAGCCTTGCATTTTCTTACATGTCAGTTTTTTTTACACCTGAGCCACCTGAATATTATTTAGATGTTTCAGTTGAATTTTAACATTTATTTCACAATCTAAAATTATAAAAAGTAATAAATAAATATTTAACTATTTTATATGTAACTATTTATGTATCATTTAAAAATATATATATATATTTTACTGCTGACATTTAAAAAACAGACACACACACACTAGTTAAAATGTACAGCTTTTAAAACACTAATTACAGTGTTCAAAATTTGAAAATTCGAATTCAAAAGATCAGAGATCAAACAAGGGTCGTGTTCACAGAGTTGCCGTAGCGACTGCTGAATCCCAAGCTGGATGAAACCTTGTACCTTTGCCTTCCAGCATTAACATCCTTGGTTGACCAGACTTCCATGTAACTCGACAGAACCCAACGCTTATGTTCAGAGGAGCAGAAACTCAAAATCACCATATGCCATGACTGCCATTTTTATATATGCAAATGCTCAGCAGCTGAGAGTAAACCATATTTCAACAGAGAAAGAAGGCAGATATAGGCGATAAATGCATATGGGAAATTTCTAATTTGCTCACGTAACTGAGGTGAAACGGGGGAACGTGATTGAATTCTGAGATACAGAAAGCGGTTATGTAACGCCAACGACCGCTTGTCACAGATGCACGCAGACGCCCGTAGCATTTTGATTTCCAGAGTTTAGCACATTGAAGTACTTCCAGGTCACTCCTTCCCTTCCCCTGAGCCTGAACTTGTCGGCATGCATGACATAGGGTCGGTTCTCTCCGCTTTTACTTTACTACTTTGAGTCACAAAGGTGAAGGATCATCCTGCCTAAGGAGGTTCTACAAAGTTTGGCAGAACCCGATGTGACAAGTCAAAATTTATGTACGCTGATTACGGAAGGAGATTAGTGCACGTGAGGACCTCCAATCAGGGAATACGGGAAATATTTTTAATCTTCGCATTAAAAAGGTGAGAATGTGCAGGCATCTGTTAGCGAGTGAGGTGTTTCTTCTCAAGCCTCAGTGCTCTTTCTGTATTCCACAAGGAATAAGAACCTCAGAGGTTTCTTCATGCGAGCCAGATGGTGTCGCATTCAGAGCATCCTTCCTGCGCTGTCCTCATCTCAACCTCTCTGCAACAAAAGTCTGAGAACAACTTGGCAGATGAACAAGAATTATAACCTTAAAGCCTAGGAACATCTTGTCAGTGCTTCTGAATGGAACATTATTTAGCCTTGTAGACATTTTGCTGGATTCAAATCACTTTGTCGTTTCTGGAACAACATTTAGCAAGAACATATAGTACAAATCTTATCACTATTACCCATAACCTGATGGAAGTTGACATGATAGGTTAAACAAGTCAATGACATGTTGCTGTTTTTTTTTCACCATTTAAAAGTTTGGATGAAATATACAAATGTTTTTTGAAAGAAGTCTGTTTTTTTTTTATTTAAATCAAAAAATAATAATATTGTTCACATATTTAAATTAAGTGTTTTCTAATTTATTGCATTTTAAAATGCACTTTTTTTTCTGTCATGCCAAAGCTGAATTTTCACCAACTCTAGACTTTAGTGTCACATGATCGTACGTTTGCTGTTCAAGAAACATTTCTTATTATTATAAATGCTAAAAACTGCAGCACAGACTAATACTTTTTGTGTAAAACCTTAGTACTTTTTCTTTAGGATTCTTTTATGTATAGACAGTTCAAAAGAGCAGCATTTATTCGTAGCAATGTAAATGACGTTTGATCAATTTAACACATCCTTGCTGAATGAAGTGTTACTGCTCGATTTCTTACTAAAAACATAGTAAGATGGTTGGTATACTACCAACACTAAAATTAAATTCATACATATAATGACTGTATGTATTATACATGAACAATTAAGAATATTATTGATGTATTATTAATTAGGTTGACATTCATATACTTAAAACATTTATACAAAATAATGATTAATATAATGTATAACCTCACATATATTTAAGTGCAAGGAAAATATTGTATTTTATATCAATGGTAATACCACATGAACATTTTAGTGACCGAGTTTGTTTGTCAAAGTTTAAGCAGGTTCACCTGATGACACAAAACACAGAAGATTGTGATCCAGACAACCCAACACAGTTTACTCATGTCTCAGTCTGAGGATCTCCTGCAAAGTTTCATTTACTGGGATCATCCAGGCGAGCAGCAACCAGTTTCTCTGACCATGTCTATTTCACCTCAGAGAGCTCTGACAGATGCGTTGCCTCTGTTTTAGCA
This sequence comes from Carassius auratus, assembly GCF_003368295.1. Classification (NCBI taxonomy): domain Eukaryota; kingdom Metazoa; phylum Chordata; class Actinopteri; order Cypriniformes; family Cyprinidae; genus Carassius; species Carassius auratus. The sequence continues at coordinate 332 of NW_020524859.1, read as the reverse complement.
GAGCGGTACTGGTCAGGGGAGAGAAAAGCAAAATGAGAGCAGAGAAAGAGACAGAAATATGCTGGGTCCGAGCAGCGGTCTTCTCATCATCCCTTCCCTTCCTGCCCTGTCGACTCTAATAGGACTATTGATTTCCATCTACCGTAGGATCAGTCTCCACTTTTACCATTCACTCATGATATTAGCTGTCCATTAGGTGCAGAGCTCTCAGCCCTAACAGCTGTCAGCACAGAGGCAACACTCCACCTCCAGCACGAATACAATCAGCTGATTCCCGAGACTCAAGCAGCACAGAGCAGCCCTCCAATGCACTACAAGAGCTGTCTTTAAGC
>NW_020524858.1:127500-171485 GCF_003368295.1 Carassius auratus | reverse complement strand
TTGAGGGTGAGTAGATAATGAGCAAAATTTTCATTTTTGGGTGAACTATCTCTGTAACATGAGTGCTCCTGTAGCTCAATTGATAGAGCATTGCATTTTCAAGCGCAAGGTTAGGGGTTTGATTCCCGGGTAACACATGATAGGTAAAAATTGATAGTTTGAAAGCATTGTAAGTCGCTTTGGATAAAAACAGCAGCAACAGCAGCCTGTTACAAAGAGGACACGGAACTGTCTTGCTTGTGGCCAGCCAAAGTCACGTTACCTTGGTGATGGGTCCTCCATTCATTTTTTTATCAGTCTGGGGATGTGAAGTACTTTTACTGCTCTACGAAGGTACACCAGATGTATGCAGCGGAAGGCCTCACCAATCCTCGAATGCCATTTGCTGACTTTGCTGAAACACCTTTTTTTAAACGAGAGCTACAGGCCGCAAAGCAGCGTTCTGCAGAGACAAGACAGGTAATATTGGAGCGGAGAAAGAGAAAGTCCATGGAGCAGCATCCCACTGGTCGCCTCTGTAGGTTCTGCCACAAGCCACTAAAACAAGGCCCAGAGAGTCCTCACATACACACTGGGTTCCCTGGTGTGGCAGGGAAATATGTCTATTGTCCTGCCAGAGTGTTTTCCTTAATCAGACAGAGGGGATGACTCACGAGATGACTTGGGGAGAGTTCTGTCAGTCTTCCTTTTATGAGACTGAAAGGAAGAGATGGGCAGCAGAAAAGGGAAAGTGACTTCCCTCATGTTTCCTGGTTTTAAATGTATGTATTATAATTATAGTATCATAAAAATATAACTCTTTATCTTGTTTGTTATGGATGTCTGTCAGATGCTGAAACCACTGTTACGTTCTTGCCTTATTTTTCTTTCCATTTGTTTGTACTTTAGAATGGCATGTTGACTCCATGCAGTATTGTAAAATAGTCTGCTTTACTTTTACTGTTATATATGCACCATTTTTTATTTCCATTTGTTCATTAAAATACCTGTTGTGACCAGGTGTGAGAAGTATTGGCCTTGTTAACATTGTGTTTTAGAACTCAAATGTTATTGCATGCTTTATTTTACCTTGCTCAGATTTGTAAACACTAAATGTTAATAACTGTTACTATTAAACGTACATAATTGTACATAATTATTCAATTTAAAATAAATTTTTCTGTTTTTTTCCTGTGTTCTCCACAACTTTTGGATTTATTATTATTGTTGTTTAATCTATAATTATATATATTATGAATTATAAAATACATTTGATATATTTAATTTGAATCTATATTTCAGGAATGTTAAGAAGATGCATGCTGTGTCAAGACCCATCTACCCGTCTCACTCCACCATAACATCACACCAGACACTTTGACAGCGGAGGATCAAAGGTCAGAAGGGTTTCTTCCAGATGCAGGTAAATAAATAAGTCATACAGGCACTTATGTGTGTAAACTGTCTGTCTCATATGTGCACACAACACCAAGACATTATATTTTAATAAAGTAATCCTGTTAATGTTCTGTAGAACACCACACCATCGGCCATAACTGCGTCCCTCATTCAGCTCACACTGGACCCCTCAGAACGGCTGGTCTTCGTGTTGGACCATAGATGGACAGATCTGTTGAGAATTGCCCGTGAACATCTCTTGGCAACGCACCATAGGAGCAAGGATCTTCTTAAACAGGTCGAAGGCTTATTTTTTGTTGTTGTTGTTTTTCTATGTTTTCCACAACTTTAAATTGTATTATTATTAATATTATTGTAGCTGTTGTTGTTTAGTCTACAATTTTCAATTATTTAATTTATTTCCAGTTGTTAAATAAAACATCAGAAGTATTGGCCTTGTATACACTGTACTTTAGTGTGTTATTAATTGTATTGACTTTGTATTGTTATTTTATCTTGTTCAGTTTTAACACTAAATGTTAGTAATGGCTACTATTAAACTCTGTAAATAATTATTTTATTTAAAATACTCTACCAGTCAAATGTTTTTCAGCAGAAAGATTTGTAATGTTTTTTGAGGAGTCTCTTCTGCTCACCAAGCATGCCTTTATTTGATCCAAAGTACAGCAACATAGTAGCATTTTAAATATTCTTACTATTTTAAATCAGCTGCTTTCTATTAGAATATATACTGTAATCTATTTCTGTGATGTGCAGCTGTATTTTCAGCATCATTACTCCAGTCTTCAGTGTCACATAATCTTCAGAAATCATGAAAATATGATTTACTGCTCAGAAACATTTCTGATTATTATTGTTGTTGTTGTTGTTGTTATGTTATGTTGAAAACAGCCGAGTACAATCTTTTCAGGTTTCTTACATGAATTGAAAGTTTAGAAGAACAGCATTTATCAAAAATGTGTGTGTGTATATATATATATATATATATATATATATATATATATATATATATATATATATTTTTTTTTTTTACATTTGGCCTTACATTTTGAACTGTGTGTTAAGTTTTATTGATTAAAAAATGTATACATTTTGTTGATTTTCTTTTTTATTTATATTACATGTTATTGACTTGCTCAGATATTCAATTCAAGTTTATTTGTATAGCGCTTTTTACAATACAAATCGTTACAAAGCAACTTTCTAAAATTGAAAATTATGTTTCTACAATATTTAGTAGTAGCTTAAAAGTGGTGACTGTCAGTTTGTGCACGTTTGACAGGATTTTTAGAAAAATGAATACAAGTCGTAGTCAGCCAGACGATGAACATTATTAATATTATTAATAATTATTATATGATGCAGTCACACATGTAGCAATATTTGTTAGTTCTGTTCGTTGATTCATGGTTAGCATCATCTGAGGTCCTCTGAGGGTCAGCATCATCTCTTCTCAGGTGTTCTGGATCCAGACTGGAGCTTGTGTAAATCCTAGTTACCACGGGATGAAGATCCCAGCAGAAACAGAGAAACAAATAGAGACATCATTAGCAAAGCTGCCGATATGTAAACACTGAATGTTAATAACTGTTACTATTAAACATACATAATTATTTAATGTAAAACATTTTTTTTTTTTTTTTTTTCTGTTCTCCAGATCTTTATTTTTATTATATTTGTTGCTATTGTTTAATAATCTATGATTATTTTATGTATATTTATTTAATCATTATATATTTTGGTTCGTTTTTCTTATCATTTTTATAATAAGTATATTACTTTACTATAAATAAAATGGAAAACTTACTTTTTTGTGAGTGTTAGTTATATTACATATATATGGGTTTTCTGTACACAGTCAAATATAAATAGATGTCTCTTTAAAAATAAAGGACTGAAACATCAAAATGTTCTTTTTAATAATTCACAATTTTCTATATTAAAAATCAGTATTCCCTATTATAATGTATATGTTTCTTAAGATCGTTGCACATTTTGTACATCCTACAAAACAACAATTATTACAAGATTATTTTATCTTTGTTCACAAAGTTCGTTTATTATATGTTAATCGTACTTAAAGTGTTTCTAGATGAAAAAACGAATACAAACTCATTTAATGGTATTTGTGGCCGAGACGGGATTCGAACCTCTAATTCTGTGTATTTTACTCATCCCGCCTCCCTGGAATGTCCTTTGTTCCAATTGGCTAGTCAGCGCTCTACACCTATCCGCGACTGGCCCGGCGATGCACTATCAAGCTCGTCGGGAGCAGCTGGGGTAGGTGTCTTGCTCAAGGAAACCTCGACACTTGGTCAGATGGAGCCGGGGATTGAACCACCAACCTTCCGGTTTGTAGACAACCTACATGAACCACTGAGCCACTGCCGCCCCTTCTATTAAAATCATTGCTTGTCGGACTTCATGTGACACAGCAAGAACAGCTAAAGCAATTTGACAGCAGACTCCTCTGTATGATTTTTCACATTGCTTTTGCGTTTTTTTTTAATGTCATCTGCCTGTCAAGTTCTTGAAGAGCCACATGAAGTTGAACAAGCCTAAATTCTAATTCAGCCTTGTCTAAAGGTTTGAAGCAGTTCAATACAGGTGCTGGTCATATAATTAGAATATCATCAAAAAGTTGATTTATTTCCCTAATTCTATTCAAAAAGTGAAACTTGCATATTATATTCATTCATTACACACAGACTGATATATTTCAAATGTTTATTTCTTTTAATTGTGATGATTATAACTGACAACTAAGGAAAATCCCAAATCAGTATCTCAGAAAATTAGAATATTCCTTAAGACCAATACAAAGAAAGGATTTTTAGAAATCTTAGTCAACTGAAAAGTATGAACATGAAAAGTATGAGCATGTACAGCACTCAATACTTGGTTGGGGCTCCTTTTGTCTGAATTACTGCAGCAATGCGGCGTGGCATGGAGTCGATCAGTCTGTGGCACTGCTCAGGTGTTATGAGAGCCCAGGTTGCTCTGATAGTGGCCTTCAGCTCTTCTGCATTGTTGGGTCTGGCATATCACATCTTCCTCTTCACAATACCCCATCGATTTTCTATGTGGTTAAGGTCAGGCGGGTTTGCTGGCCAATTAAGAACAGGGATACCATGGTCCTTAAACAAGATACTGGTAGCTTTGGCACTGTGTGCAGGTGCCAAGTCCTGTTGGAAAATGAAATCTGCATCTCCATAAAGTTGGTCAGCAGCAGGAAGCATGAAGTGCTCTAAAACTTCCTGGCATATGGCTGTGTTGACCTTGGACCTGAGAAAACACAGTGGACCCACACCAGCAGATGACATGGCACCCTAAACCATCACTGACTGTGGAAACTTTACACTGGACCTCAAGCAACGTGGATTGTGTTCCTCTCCTCTCTTTCTCCAGACTCTGGGACCCTGATATCTGAAGGAAATGCAAAATTTACTTTCATCAGAGAACATAACTTTGGACCACTCAGCAGCAGTCCAGTCCTTTTTGAAGCGATACGCTTCTGACGCTGTCTGTTGTTCAAGAGTGGCTTGACACAAGGAATGCGACAGCTGAACCCCATGTCTTGCATACGTCTGTGTGTAGTGGTTCTTGAAGCACTGACTCCAGCTGCAGTCCACTCTTTGTTAATCTCCCCCACATTTTTGAATGGGTTTTGGTTCACAATCCTCTTGAGGGTGCGGTTATCCCTATTGCTTGTACACTTTTTTTCTACCACAAATTTTCCTTCTATCAATGTGCTTGGACACAGAGCTCTGTAAACAGCCAGCCTCTTTTGCAATGACCTTTTGTGTCTTGCCCTCCTCGTGCAAGGTGTCAGTGGTCATCTTTTGGACAACGGTCAAGTCTTCCCCTATGATTGTGTAGCCTACAGAACTAGACTGAGAGACCATTTAAAGGCATTTGCAGGTGTTTTGGGTTAATTAACTGATCAGAGTGTGGCACCAGGTGTCTTCAATATTAAACCTTTAAACAATATTCTCATTTTCTGAGATACTGAATTCGGCATTTTCATTAGTTGTCAGTTATAATCATCAAAATTAAAAGAAATAAACATTTTAAATGTATCAGTATGTGTGTAATTAATAAATATAATATACAAGTTTCATTTTTTGAATGGAATTAGTGATAAAAAAAAAAGCGATAGTTCACGATCGTTAATGCGCATCTCGTCAGTAAAGCCGGTTCTCTAATCAGCGGTAAATTCCCTCATTTGCGTGATTTCACATAGAGCAGCTGTTACTACACAGAGCCGTTGTTATTTGAGAAGATGCGAAAATAAGATGAAAATGAACGTGGATTTGCGCATCTTCTCAGATTTTCACAAGTTTAATCCCTTCCAGATTTTTTTTCTTTAAATATATAAACAATATATATCAAATGAAAAGAACAGACCCTCTGCTTTAAAAAAACCCCTGTTTTATCCTATCTTTATTTGTTCTCTTTTTATCACCTCTTAAATATGGGTGGGTTTCTTCAAAAATACCAAATTTTGAACAAGAAGCTGAGATAAATGCATTTTTGTAAAGCAAATTGAGATTGGATTTAGAGTGATTATCAAAACAGTGTTCAGTTGGATGAGAGTGGACAATAGCGGGAATACCGCTTGCCATAAAATTTGCATTAAATTCATCATCTTGCTGCTGGCGCAAAGCCCTATGTTCCTCAATGATCTGCAAATAAATAATTCAGTTTAAGAAGGAGTAGACTATTTTTAAATAACTAATGTTATGCAAACCTACACTACTAGTAAACTTTAAAATAATATTCTTTACCTCTGTGATGTTTGTGTGTTGTCTTGGGTCCTCTGGTTCTGGTGATCCTGATTCCTAAAAAAATATTGCCATTGAATACACTGTAAACAGTATATAGGCTACAGTATAATCACCTTGACTTTACTAGTCAAGATAAAGAAGTAAAAACAAAGAAAAAGCTTTTACAGTGAAATTATAATAGCACCTTTATATAGCTTGACATACCTGATACACCTCTGGTACACCAATGGTATGACATACAGTCTGCTCTTTCCAATGGCCATCTTGAGCATAAAAGAGGCAACTTGAACTTTTTGTAGTTTCTTGCCTCTGTCAGCTCTGGCCAATTCACAGCCTACCAAGTTCAGGCTTACTTGTGGGTAGCACTGACAAATATAATGGTTAAATTCAGCTAGACTCCAAAAACTTTTGTTGCTCCATTTCATGCACAGGCCTCCTTATTAAAAATATTCTGAGTTTAGACATGTTCCAGGATAAAATAAATCTGACAGATATAAATAAAACTGGTGTGGACAACATTGAGGTAAATATCATAATCATTATATACAATTAGTAACAGAAAGGCTACAGCTTAAGTGTTAACAACAAGAGTTTACAAAGAAGTAAACTGATTGTTGCTGATATTGTTACATAACCAAACAAGTCATTAGGGCTGCTCAATTAATTGAGAAACTAATTGGGGTTGCAATTACAGGTGAAACAATTACATAATCGTCAAACACCTCAATTACAGCTGTCATTTTGTACTCATTTTTGTGCGTTTCAGGAGTATGTTTGGGCAACAAATACAAGTGATGAATCAGAGATATTAAAATTATAAAACAGGTTGACATGTCCTAGCCATTCATTTTGGATTTTTAACTAACAACTGAACTCCCATAACTATTTGTTATTTACATTATATTATTTAGTTTTGAATGTTTCTAAATTTACCATACAAACTGTTTCTTAGAAAGATACAAAACATTTGAATTTTTCGGCAACAATTATCACAATTACAATATTAATGTCAATAATCTGCAATAAGTCATGAAATAAAAAAAATATATAAAAGAGTTTACCTAATCCATTTTGTGACAGCCGAACATGCTCATTAGCTGAAGGTAATTTGGAGACACCAGGTCCTGGAAGTAAAAATATACTGACATGCCATGTTGGTCTCACTCGTCTTCCTGGCTGACCTATTGCAACGTGAAAAGTAAACTACATAATTTCAGAACTCCATTAATACATTCAGTTAAAGCACACAATCTCTGGATGAATTGATGATTAATTAATTCATTTGAGGAAAGAGAATGAGAAAGAACAGCTTGATGTCATAAAACATTTGTATTCTGTCTAAATTGTTTATATAGTGTAGTCTAAGTATTAAGTTAAACTTGACTTGTAACATAAATCATTTAATGGGCTTGTTTTCGGATATAAATATTCTTTGAAGCCTTTTGGTAACGTGGAAACACGCAAGTCTGTTATATCCAGGGGTTTAATTGTGATTTGTTATGTTTGGGTGCTCTGTGGGGAGGGGGGTTCGATGGGGTAACATGTTTAACCCTCAAATGGTCCTCATTTCCTGTTCACCAATCTGGTCTTTGGGGTCAATATGACCCCAAAATTAAAAGCATAATTGTAGAAAAAATATACATTTTCAATAATACAAATAATATATCTTTTTTTTTGTTTACTCCTCAACTATGCATTAATGCTGTGTTTTGGGAGATTTTAAGTACTTTTGTACCCATTTACCACACAAATCTGCAACTACACCATTAGCTTGCATGTGAAATATAATTTTTAAATGAAAAAAAATCACTTAAATTATTATCTAAATTTAATTTAAACTGTTTCTGGATATAGATCTAGGTGTTATGTGTAGAATGCTACCATCTGGAGGTTAGTGAAAAAACTAAGGAGATTAGTATTTAAGCAATAACTTGTTTTGACCAGCAGAGGGCCATTGAAAGCCATTCATTTTACTGGATGTGGACAACTGCTCATAAATGCCACCTAGGTCACACCTAAAGGACAAAACTTTGAGTCAGATTGTAGTTGCATATTATTGAACATTTGAATGATTCAAATGCATAAAAAATAAAATAAAAAAATAACTTTAGAATGTAAACAAAATAAAAAAAAGTGTAAATAACCAACAGCTATATCCAGAAATAAACAGGAGTAAAAGTATAGGCCTACAACAAATATTTTTTTTTACAATCACATTATGAACACTGAACATAAAAGCAATACCAAACTACCAAAAAATATATGAAATACATGGTGTAAAACACATAAAATAATCATTCCATACACATTTTGTGAGTGAGTGTGAGTTAGAGAGGGAGAGAGAGCATGTGTGCCTGTCTCTCTCTCTCTCTCTCTCTCTCTCTCTCTCTCTCTCTCTCTCTCTGTGTGTGTAAGTGTGTGTGTGTGTGTGTGCGTGTGTGTGTATGTGTGTTTGAGAGAGAGAGGGAGAGAGTGTGAGTGAGAGGGAGAGAGAGAGCATGTGTGCCTGTGTGTCTCTCTGTGTGTGTGTGTAAGTGTCTTTGTGTGTATGTGTGTGTGTGTGTGAGAGAGAGAGAGAGAGAGAGGGCAAGAGAGAGCATGTGTGCGTGGGTCTCTGTGTGTGTCTGTGTGAGTGTAAGTGTGTGTGTGTGTAAGTGAGAGAGAGAGATGTAGAGAAAGTGTGAGTAAGAGAAAGAGGGAGAGAGGGCAAGTGTGCCTGGGTCTCTGTGTGAGTGTAAGTGTATTTGTCTTTGTGTGTGTGTGTGTGTTTGCGTGTGTGTGTGTGTGTGCGTGTGTGGTGTGTGTGTGTGTGTGTGTGTGTGCATATTAGGTCTCACCCCTTTATATCTTTTTTTTTCTGCATGTGTGGCTGATTTTATTTGACAAATCGTATTTGCCAAATTCTATATAAATGCTCTCTGTGGCATACCTGTGTGTGTTTGTGTGTGTGTGTAAGCATGTGTTTTCTACATTGCATTTGTGCTCAAGTACCAGGCCTTAATTTCTGTGTGAAAATTTTCAGATTTATGTTGAATTTATTGTTTTTTTGGGGGGGACAAATGGAAAAAAAAAATGCAATTTTTGCATTTCCCATTCATTTTCAATTGGGGTCATATTGACCCCAAAGACCAGAAGTGTTAAATCTTTTTTTACACACCTTCAGAACAACCGAATCAAGCCCAGTTTTTTTGTGTATGTATAGATAGATAATGTAGGAAAAGTCACAAAATTTTATTCCTCTGAGATGAAGGGAACCCTTTTTTTTAACTAATGAAAAGTGAAATATTGACCTCAAGGACCGATTGAGGGTTAATACTAATGACAGCAAAGCCACTGGTGTGTTTCACTAATGTGTGTCACTATTTTAAAAAGAACATCTGGGGGTGGTGTCCCTGACAGGGATTAGCTTAAACCAGGACTAGGCCTGAGCGAGACCTTCAGCCTTTGTGATGGGGCTTAGCTCGCAAGGCCCCGGGCAAATTTAAACTCTCTGTCTATATAACGTTAGCAGTTCATAAATTTGCAACATTGGACATGCTTTCTTGCCTTGGTGCAGGCACTTGATATGTGCAGATATGCTTGCACGGTTATGAAAGAGAGAGACGGAGACAGAGCAAGAGGTTACCATGGTTACCCCATAACCGCGCTTTATCGGGCAATGACATTATACAGAGGTCAAACGAAAAGACCTTTCTCAAAGCAGTACGTTATACAGATCGGCCGAAAATAAACACATAACCATCCGTTTCTGATTTATGGCTGGGTCAATTGGTGCATCTCTAGTAATCATGACGAGACTCATTTAGTGATTTTGCATACCTTCACTTCGGGATCTACGAAATAACTGCCTTGTTGATGACAAAATGTTGGGTTCCCCTGACCGCTGCAACTCTTGGCGGACACGGCAAACTGCACTCAAAACTCGATCAAAGGCAGATATTGCAGACTGCTGTCCTGCCCCTCCACTGTGTATTTTGTCCATGTCGACTGCGGGCGCCAAAGTTTCCCGCCTGCCTGTTTATATACCCCAGTTGAATATGCATAAGGCACGATTAGCATAATGATATGTCGCCATATACAGAGCTCTGTAATACTCTGTAATTGTTACTAATAAGAATTGCTATTGTAGAGCTCTGTAATTCAGTTTGTACTAGTAAGATCTCTAATTCTAATTGTTACTAGTAAGAACTGAATTATGGAGCTCTGTAACTTAATTCTTACTAGTAACAATTGATTAGAGAGCTCTGTAATTCAATTGTTACTAGTAAGAATTCAATTAGACAGCTCTATAATTGTAATTGTTACTAGTAACAAATTAATGACAGAGCTCTATAATTAAAAATGAATGGAAGTCAATGGAGACATATGATTAGTAATAAATGAATTGTAGAGCTCTCTAATTGGAATTGTTACTAGTAAAAATGTAATTATAGAGCTCTGTAATTGCAATTGTTACTAGTACAAATTTAATTGTATAGCTCTATGATTGTTATTGTTACTAGTAAAAACCGAATTAGAGAGCTCTACAATCATAATTGTTACTAGTAAAAAATGAATTATAGAGCTCTATAATTGTAATTGTTACTAGTACAAATTAAATTATAGAGCTCTTTAATGTAATTGGTACTAGTAAAAATATAATTACGACGAGTAACGCTGGAACGTTTTTATGCTGAAATGGCCTTCCATATAGCTATATATATATATATATATATATATATATATATATATATATATATATATATATATATAAACACACTCACCTAAAGGATTATTAGAAATTTATGTTTAATTTCGCAATGCAATTATCTAATCAACCAATCACATGGCAGTTGCTTCAATGCATTTAGGGGTGTGGTCAGTTACTGGAATTTTCACACACAACCATTTCTAGGGTTTACAAAGAATGGTGTGAAAAGGGAAAAACATCCAGAATGCAGCAGTCCTGTGGGCGAAAATGCCTTGTTGATGCTAGAGGTCAGAGGAGAATGGGCCAACTGATTCAAGCTGATAGAAGAGCAACTTTGACTGAAATAACCACTCGTTACAACTGAGGTATGCAGCAAAGCATTTGTGAAGCCACAACACGCACAACCTTGAGGCGGATGGACTACAACAGCAGAAGACCCCACCGGGTACCACTCATCTCCACTACAAATAGGAAAAGAGGCTACAATTTGCAAGAGCTCAACAAAATTGGACAGTTGAAGACTGGAAAAATGTTGTCTGGTCTGATGAGTCTCGATTTCTGTTGAGACGTTCAGATGGTAGAGTCAGAATTTGGCGTAAACCGAGTGAGAACATGGATCCATCATGTCTTGTTACCACTGTGCAGGCTGGTGGTGGTGTAATGGTGTGGGGGATGTTTTCTTGGCACACTTTAGGCCCCTTAGTGCCAATTGGGCATCGTTTAAATGCCACGGCCTACCTGAGCATAGTTTCTGACCACGTCCATCCCTTTATGACCACCATGTACCCATCCTCTGATGGCTACTTCCAGCAGGATAATGCATCATGTCACAAAGCTCGAATAATTTCAAATTGGTTTCTTGAACATGACAATGAGTTCACTGTACTAAAATGGCCCCCACAGTCACCAGATCTCAACCCAATAGAGCATCTTTGGGATGTGGTGGAACGGGAGCTTCGTGCTAGAGGTGGGCGATACTGCAAAATTTGGTATCGATACGATACCAAGTACATATAGGGTCAGTATCGCAGATACCGATACCGATACGATACTTAAAAAAAAAAAAAAAAAAAAAAAAAACTTGTGTAGGGGAATGCAGTAGTCATTATTTCTGAGGTGGATGAATGATTAATTAATTAATTATTTATTTATTAATGTATTGAAGTTCACAAAATTATTAGTTATTAGGCACTGTAGAATTAATTCTTTACAGCCTTTAAAAAAAAATAAAATAAATAAATAACAAAAAAAATCTCTCCCTTTTTTCTGGTTTTAAAAGCAAATGAAATAAAGTGCACACAATTATTACTGAAAAACAAACAAAGAACAAATATACCTGTGCAATTACAATCCAATTCAATGTGCTATCAGCTTCGCTCACTCTGTTCGCTGCTCCTCGGTGCGTTGTGTCAGTGAGTCACGTGACAACAAAAACGACTCACAGCAGAGCAGCAGGAGGGGGAGGAGTAGCAAAGTGGGCCAGCATGTGAAAGCAGCATTTGCTCAGGATTGTAGAGGTAGAAGACACGAGCAAAGTATAATGAACGCAGATGAGAGATATTTAAATTAAAATATCGATTCAATTACAATTGTATAGATCCGATACCAATACCAGTGTTGGCATCGATACTATCGATATTTAGATCGATCCGCCCACCCCTACTTCGTGCCCTGGATGTGCATCCCACAAATCTGCATCAACTGCAAGATGCTATCAACTGCAAGATCCTATCAATATGGGCCAACATTTCTAAAGAATGCTTAGCACCTTGTTGAATCAATGCCATGTAGAATTAAGGCAGTTCTGAAGGTGAAAGGGGGTCATACACAGTATTTAGTATGGTGTTCCTAATAATCCTAATAAAATAAATTAGCGTTACCTTGGAGAATAAGTTAGCAATAACGTTAACTTAGTGGCTAGTTGGCCTTTAAGCAACGAAAGTTCATCGTCAGTCTAATTGGTTATAATCAATCACGTGCTGAAAAACTGATAACAGTCATCTTATTTTGTATGTTTGAAATTATATAAATTGTCCCCATTGTATAAACATTTAATTAATACATCACTAAAGAACACCAACATTAATAAAATGAGTAAATTATAATGAAAGTCAACTGAGGTTAATTTTAAAGGTAATTTTAAAGGTTAATTTAAGTTCATTTAAATACATAAATTAAAACAAGAAATAAAATAATCATTCCATCAGGCGTCCTATGTACTTTAGAAAAACAAACAGAACAACAAATTAGAGTTAACAGACCCAAGCAGCGCTGAATAAGGGCGGGGCTACATAAGGTAGCACACAAGAAAAGAAAATCATTGGCCAAAGGTCATCATGTGCCTTGGTGATATCTCTGATTGGACTGCTGCCAAGAATAAAAGACCCCTGCCCCCCATCAAGGATCATTCATCAAGAACTACACCTATTTTCTGAGGTAAGTCATTTTGTACTTGTCTACAAATGTTGCTTAAAAGTTGTAACTTGTCAACTAAAAACGTAATTATTCCAATAAAATGAAAGTGGTAAGGCCTATGATGGTGACAAGACAGGCGGAAAATATGAGATTAATTAAATAATCTGTCAGGATTTGTTCTAAGAGGAGTATTTCTGGCAGTAAAATGTAGTTTCTGTTCTAGTTAAGATGATACATGGGGCAACTTTTTGTTGTTGTGGTGGGCACTTTTCCATTGAGATATCCAGAGAGAAATTTGTAGCCCATCTTAATGGAGAAAGTGCCCAAGCAACATTGCTCAAAGTTGCCTGTGTATCATCACTTTTACTCTTTTGATAAATCTGTAATGCATTAAAACTTCATAGTCATCGGGAAGAAGGAGGCGGGAATCGGCGGACAATCAAACAGACTTGAATTACAAAATAAAGACAAAACAGCGCAAACAAAATCAAAACACAAAATAATTCCAGGGTCCTCTCTCGTCCTTCACTGTCGTTGCTCCTGTTTTATATCCTTCCATCTCCTTCGTGGGACTCGACACCGGTGAGTCGAGCAGGTGTTGCTCATTTCTCAATCACTCCACCGGCATCGCCCCGTTCCCACGGCCCCACTCGTCACACAGTCTTTTCTCTTTCTCCTACCCCCCAGAATGTCAGCAGCAACTTCGCCATACAGCAGGCCTGCGCCCACCCGGATCACCTGTGTGGACAATCAGACAAACCGTTGGGCTAAATCATATGAGGTGTCCAAAAACTAAATTAAAATAGCGCCATACAAAACCACTACAATAAGTGCCCTCAGTGATGTCGTGAGGGCATTTATTGCTCCTGTAAAGGGTGAAAGCCCACTGTTTGAGACCGGGAGGGCCTATATTATAAAAAATTACAGTCTGTCCGACAAATTTGGACAGAATTTCATCCCCCTGAAGGGAGAAATTGAAAAAGTGAGCAAATATAAAAACATTTTATTCAATAAATTTAACTTTTTAAAGGAATGAATGAATTAAGGTAACATTTTGTTAAAGATGCATTTTAATCAGATTTACAGCCAATGTTATTTTGATTATGTCTAAGCACTAGTAATTCTAATCACTCTCATTGCACTAACAACAATCTTACCCTTGTGATCATGCAGCTGCAGGTCCCCAGGATGACCCGAGTGGCTGATGGAGAGGTCCCCATCAGAGACCTGTCTCTCCGGTGTGGCCAGAAGGTTTTGGAGGTGTCCCTCTGGCAGAGGTGGGTAGTAAGAATATATATATTAGAAAGAATAATAGATAAGTTAAAAAAAGAATGATAGATTGGTTTGAAAGAAAGAATAATATATTAGTTTGAAAGAATGATAGATTATTAGTAAGAAAGATAGATTACTTAGAAAGAAATAGATAAAAGTTAAAAGCATGTTTCAAGCATGATTAGCATGTTGCTAGCATGTTTCTAACATGATTAGCATGCGACTAGCATTTTGCTAGCATGTTTCTAACATGATTAGCATGTTTCTAGCATGATTCGCATGTCGTTAGCATGATTACCATGTTGCTAGCATGTCGCTAGCATGTTTTAGCATTGCGACTAGCATGTTGTTAGCATTAATAGCATGATTAGCATGTTGCTAGCATGACTAGCATGCGACAAGCATGTCGTTAACATGTTTCTAGCTTGATTAGCATTCCACTAGCATGTTTCTAACATTATTAGCATGTTGCTAGGATATATATAGATAGAAGCAGTCAAATAGATTATTAGATGAGTAGATAGATAGATAGATAGATAGATAGATAGATAGATAAATTAGAAATATTAGATGAGTAGATAGATAGATAGAAACTGTCAGATAGATAGGTAGATAGACCAATAGAAAGAAAGCAAGAAAATGTTTGAAGACAGATAGAGAGATAGATAGATAGAAACAGTCAGATAGATAGATAGACCAATAGAAAGAAAGGAATAAAGCAAGAAAATGTTTGAAGATAGATAGATAGATAGATAAATAGATAGATAGATAGATGGACATAGAATGGTAGTTTAATTGAGTCTAGGGGTTTCAGGGAGTTTAGATTTGAATTTTTGGCTTGTGCACTAATGGGCCACCGTAGTCTTAGATCAATTTGAGCACTGTGCAATGTAAGTCTATGTTTTTTTTTTTTATATTAATTTTTAAGAAAACAAAGTCAAATCAGTCTGAAAAGATATAGCACACCAAGTCAAAATAGTCTGAAAGTCTGACCCGAGTTTGGAGTTTGTAGAGTTAAAGCTCTAGGAGGAGTTAGAGTTGAACATTTTGGGTCAGAAGAATAATAAGAAGAAGAAGTTTAAATAGGATGTCAGTAAGTTGGCTTTGTCTTTCTTAAACCCTAATTAAACACAACTGATCAGCTAATTTGAAAACTGCAGGTGTGTTTTGAAGCAGGGTTGGAACTAACTCTGTAGGGCTGTGGCCCTCCAGGAACTGAATTAGACACCTGTGATATTTGCCAACAAAAATTCAAATTAGGTGTTGATTAAAAGCAATTTTTATACCTATTATTAAATATGCTGTCCTTTCTGTCAAATAGTTTGATTCAACCAAATCTAAATAGCTTTCACAAAATATTAAAATTAAAGGGATAGTTCACCCAAAAAATCATAATTATGTCATTAATAACTCACCCTCATGTTGTTCCAAACCAGTCTGTCCACACACCTGTCTAAAGTGTGTAGTGATCCTGAAGACCTCGATCAGCTGCTTCAGCAGTACAGGATTGAGACTGGAGCTTAACTCTGCAGAGTTTATCTCCAGTCTGTCCACACACCTGTCTGAAGTGTGTGATAATCCTGAAGACCTTGATCAGCTGCTTCAGCAGCACAGGATTGAGACTGGAGCTCATCTCTGCAGAGTTTATCTCCGGTCTGTCCACACACGTCTGAAGTGTGTGGTGATCCTGAAGACCTCGATCAGCTGCTTTCTCTCTCTCTGTGTGCTCGCACAGCTCGTGTGTGAGATGCGCAACTCTTCCTAAAGATATTTATAATCTATTATTTTTAAGTAAGATTAAAATGACAGAAAACTGAGTGCATCTTTGTAATAATCTTTAAGCGAATGTATATTGTTTGCGAAGCGGTCTCGTAATGTAATGTTACCTGTCAGCATGGAGTTATGAACAGCCATACATTAATGATAACGAGATTTGAAAAGCTTGTGTAGCCGAGGTATTGTATTATGCTATATTAATCTTCGTTTATGGTGCTATTTAGGACTTTATAAGAGACATTATACGGACTTAACGTAACTCCATTAGACTACGTTATGTATACGTTAGGCGTAACATTACTGCTCGCTGTAAAACAACAACAAAACCGAAAAGGAAATTAAACCTAATTAACACCGCAATGGACGTAAAACATGTTAATTCAATGAATTAATGTGCAATTTGAAAGGATATATTACCAGAGATTACATTACCTCAGAAAACGATCTGAAGTCTGCTGTTAAAACTGTTGGTAATTTAAAAACGGCACTAACAGCATTGTTAATCAAAATAAAACGTGTAATTTCATTCCCATTAAATAATTAATTTACAACTATTTTGACGAATTTTACAAATTGTAATGAAAAATTAAGAAATTAACTGAGAAATGTAAAAAGCTTACCTGGTTGAGCGGAAATAGCCGGTATCGGTTGAAGCCGGAATGACAGCTCATTAACTATGCAGAGTTCCGGCAGTTCCTGCTCTCATTGGCTAGAATTAATCACGTGCTGAATAGCTGACGCAAATTTAATATATTATATTATTAAATATTACTTTTTCCTTTTTTTCCTTTCATAAATATTTAATAATTTATTGATCGATCATGATTAGTATCCAAAATTTATATATATATATATATATATATATTTCATTTATGCATTTTATCAGACGCTTTTATCTAAAGCGACTTACTGTGCATTCAGGCTAACATTAATATAAAATATTAATATTTTAATTCAGAAAGGACACTTCAAATTGATAAAGTGACAGTAAATATATTGTTACAAAAATATAGATTTTAAATATTTTCATTGTTCTTTTCATTTTTTTATAATTATCAAAGAATCATGAAAAAATATATATCATGTTTTCCACAAAAATATTCTCATATTAGAATGGTTGCTGAAAATTCAGCCTTTTATCACAGGAATAAATTACATTAATTCATTTTATATATATATATATATATATATATATATATATATATATATATATATAGTCACGGGAGGAGCACAAGACAGACACAGTGGGCGTGGCGTCAGGCCTCGGAGAGGCTTTTATTAACAGAAATCAAATGAAAACAGGGGATAAAAGTGGCCAAAGGGGAAGAGTGTCCAAAATAACAGGGAATCTGGTGTCCTCGTCGTGCTGCAGGGTTCATGGAGGAAGGGTCCAGGTAAGGGGCGGAGTCCGGCGGCCGCACGCGCTCCCCTCCTCGGTCCGGGGCGCGAGGGGCGACGGCTTCCTCTAGCGGCCGCATCTCTCTCGTTGGCCGCGGCGCTGGCAGGGGATGGACGGCCCGGCATCCTGGCCCGTCGGCCGTGTAAACGGGTGCGGTTCTCCTCCGGATCGCGGGTCCGGCAGCTCCCTCAACGCACCCTTCCTGGACCCACGAGGACACCAGCGTGAATGCACGGGGAAGAGACCGGTCTCCCGAGGAGAGGCGCGTTGGGCTTTTAAACAGCGGCTGTGATGAGGCTCCATTCCCTTTAGGTGTGCCCCATCACACGCCGCCAGCCCTGACTCGTCCAGCGCCCCTCCTCTCACACACCCACTCCAGTCGGGAGCCTGGTGAAGGGCGGCGATTTAGGACGGGGTGCCGGTGACAATAAGGGAGGAGGCAGCTGACTCGTCACATTCCCCCTCCCAAGCGACATCCCCGTCATCAGGGCGCCGCCCACACGGGAGAGCTACCATCCTCAACCAGGCTCCAAACGGTCGGAGTGGGCAGGGATTCCTCTCCGGGCGGTCCTCCCTCTCGCAGCGCACCGGAACAGGGACAGAGAAACCGGGTTTTAGTGACAGCCTCAACCAACCACAGGGTAAAATGACAATAACAGAAAAGTCACTTACCCCTTTTGTGGCTGGGAGGCTGTCCCCAGTTTTCCTCCGTCCCAGTCCGGGTTCTCACGAACGTTTGCAAGCAAGAGGGAGTGACGTCACCAGATGTTTCCCAACTGCGCTGTCTAGGCTCCGCCTTGCCCGCATTCTCCACCAGTGTCACGGGAGGAGCACAAGACAGACACAGTGAGCGTGGCGTCAGGCCTCGGAGAGGCTTTTATTAACAGAAATCAAATGAAAACAGGGGATACAAGTGGCCAAAGGGGAAGAGTGTTCAAAATAACAGGGAATCTGGTGTCCTCGTCGTGCTGCAGGGTTCATGGAGGAAGGGTCCAGGTAAGGAGCGGAGTCCGGCGGCCGCACGCGCTCCCCTCCTCGGTCCGGGGCGTGAGGGGCGACGGCTTCCTCTAGCGGCTGCATCTCTCTCGTTGGCCGCGGCGCTGGCAGGGGATGGATGGCCCGGCATCCTGGTCCGTCGGCCGTGTAAACGGGTGCGGTTCTCCTCCGGATCACGGGTCCGGCAGCTCACGTCTCTGGTGGCGCGGGAATCCCTCAACGCACCCTTCCTGGACCCACGAGGACACCAGCGTGCATGCATGGGGAAGAGACCGGTCTCCCGAGGAGAGGCGCGTTGGGCTTTTAAACAGCGGCTGTGATGAGGCTCCATTCCCTTCAGGTGTGCCCCATCACACGCCGCCAGCCCTGACTCGTCCAGCGCTCCTCCTCTCACACACCCACTCCAGTCGGGAGCCTGGTGAAGGGCAGCGATTTAGGACGGGGTGCCGGTGACAATCAGGGAGGAGGCAGCTGACTCGTCACATATATATATATATATATATATGTATATATATATATATATATATATATATATTTATTAAAATAGAAAAGAGGTATTTTAAATGACACTATAACTGTAAATTACTATTACACTGTATTTTGATCAAATAAATGCAATCTTGGGAAGCATTAGAACTATAATATATATATAACAATTGTTAATATATATATTAACAATTCGTCTAACTCTCGCATGCTTTTTAAAACATTTTCCTCACTTCTTTGTCCTCCTCCTCCCCCTCCTGCTTCATCTCTAATAGCTGACGACTTTTTAATAAAATTAAACACATCAGTGCACAATTTTCCACACCACAATCAGTCAAGCTCATATCACCAGCAAACATACACTCATTTACATCCTTCTCTTCACTTTCTGAGGCAGAAGTCTCAAAACTCATCCTTTCTAATCACCCTACTACTTGCCCGATTGATCCTATTCCATCTCATCTCCTTCAAGCCATTTCTCCTGCAGTTGTACATGCACTCACTCACATCATCAACACATCCCTCCACACTGGTGTTTTTCCATCATCATTTAGTCAGGCACGTATAACTGCACTACTTAAGAAACCCAACCTCAATCCATCTCTTTTAGAGAACTACAGACCATTTTCCCTTCTTCCTTCCTTTCTCACACACAACAACCTCCTTGACAGCGACCAATCTGGCTTCAGAAGTGGACATTCAACTGAGACTGCTTTGCTCTCAGTTGTTGAAGCCCTAAGACTGGCAAGAGCAGAATCCAAATCTTCAGTACTTATCCTGCTTGATCTGTCCGCTGCTTTTGACATGGTTAACCACCAGATCCTCCTATCAACCCTACTGGCAAAAGGCATCTCAGGAACCACACTTCAATGGTTTGAGTCTTACCTACGAGATAGGTCCTTCAAAGTATCTTGGAGAGGTGAGGTGTCCAAGTCACAACATCTAACTACTAGGGTGCCTCAGGGCTCAGTTCTTGGACCACTTCTCTTCTCTGTCTACATGGCATCATTAGATTCTGTCATTCAGAAACATGGCTTTTCATACCACTGCTATGCTGATGACACTCAACTCTACCTCTCATTCCATCCTGATGATCCGACGGTAGCTATTCACATCTCAGCTTGTCTAACAGACATTTCTTCCTGGATGATGGACCATCACCTTCAACTCAACCTTGCCAAGACAGAACTGCTTGTGATTCCAGCAAACCCATCGTTTCATCACAATTTCACCATCAAGTTAGGCACATCAACCATAACTCCTTCAAAAACAGCTAGAAGCCTTGGAGTTATGATTGATGATCAGCTGACTTTCTCAGACCACATTGCTAAAACTGTCCGGTCCTGCAGATTTGCTTTATTCAACATCAAGAAGATCAAGCCCTTTCTTTCGGAACATGCTGCACAACTCCTTGTTCAAGCTCTTGTTCTGTCCAGGCTGGACTATTGCAATGCCCTCTTGGCAGGTCTTCCAGCCAATTCTAGCAGCAAGATTAATTTTTAATGAGCCAAAAAGAATACATGTCACACCTCTGTTTATCAATTTGCACTGGCTTCCAATAGCTGCTCGCATAAAATTCAAGACATTGATGTTTGCCTACAAAACTACCACTGGCTCTGCACCCATTTACTTAAATGTGTTACTTATGCACTTATGTGCCCTCTAGAAGCTTGCATTCTGCAAGTGAATGTCGCTTGATTGTGCCATCCCAAAGAAGCACAAAGTCACTTTAACTGACTTTTAAATTAAATGTTCCCTCCTGGTGGAATGACCTCCCCAACTCAATCCGGGCAGCTGAGTCCTTAGCCATCTTCAAGAATCAGCTTAAAACACATCTCTTCCATCTTTATTTGACCCTCTAACTTTAGCACTCACTAATCTAATTCTATTCTTTAAAAAAGTGCCCCATTTAGACTTAAACTCTTAATTTACTTACTTGTTTTCTCAAAATAAATAAATAACACTAACTGTTCTATTCTTTTTGCATTCTATCTATTTTTATTTATTTATGCAATTAAAAAAAGAAAAAGGCATCTAACACTAGCTTTCTCTATTCTACATGTTTTCTTTTTATTATATAATTATAAATAAATAAAAAACTTGCTGTGTTTACTGCGTTTAAGCTAACTGAGACATGTTATAGCACTTATATATCATTGCTGTTTTGTTAATTTGATTGCTTCCATTGTACTCATTTGTGAGTCACTTTGGATAAAAGTGTCTGCTAAACAACTAAATGTAAATGGATATAAATACAAACACATGCATGTATATATTTAAGAAAAATATGTTATGTTTATATATTAAGTATATTTATATATAAAATATAAGAATGTAAATATGAAAACGTATATACACATGTAAATATATAGTCCTACAGTAAAAATATATAAATATATACTGTATGTGTGTGCATTTATATATACATATTTAAAATACACACTAAACATATATATATATATATATATTATGTAAACAAAAATGTATTTAATTAAAAAATATATATACAATTTATTTTTTTGTCCATATCGCACAGCCCTAGTTCATTCAATAAATAGTTAACAATCTATCTTCTGAGTACTAAGTTATTAACCCAACAATAGCGGATCAGTTAATTTTTTTGCAGTGGACCGCGCAAACATATGTGTTTGGTTGTGTGGGCCGCGAGTTGAAAAAGGTTGGGAACCACTGATTTAGAAGATATTTTAATTAAGTAAAGATTGCCATTCAGAGAATCAAAAGCAAATGTTTTAAACCTACCATCATTGTAATCTTTTAATATAATGCACTTAAACTAAATAAAGATGAAATTTGATTTATTGCCTGTTATATTCTGAGGAGAAACTGAGATTGAACAAGATGAATATATTGACATGATAATTCAGTTGATTAAATAGTTAAATATTTTGCTGTCTTGCTGTCGATTGCTCATGTACTGTATTACATTTGTTTTTAAATGTAAAATTATATGTTTTTAGACTTTTATTTTGCTCTGGCGGTGTGACGTCATAAGGCTGCGCGCACTCCCGCTTCTGTGATTCGGCTGAAGAAAGGTGTGTGATTTTAATAGTTTAAAGAGTGTTTCAATCAACTAAACTCATTTAGAGAGTCGTATATTACACAAATCTTAACCTGTGTCACATTGTAATGCTTTAACTAGTGTTATTAATGATGGTTAATACTTGTAAAGTGCTCCCGCACAGAAGTAACAGAAACAGTGCGTCTCATTTCGCTCCCTATATAGTGAATCAGTTCATTTTAAACACAACCTCGGTTACTGGTTAGTAGTGTTGGAGAAAACAGCAATGAATCAATTGAATCGCAAAATGATTCAGTGATTCGATCGAATCATCGCGCGCTGACGTCATCTGCTTTTTAAAACCGAGTAAATGCGATGAAAACAAACACAAACCTGTTTAATGATAACTTTACTAACCAACTGCAAATGTTTTCCTGAAAGTGAAATCTATTAAATATAATCTACACATCAAGCAATACTAAACATACGTCTTAATACACATGTAAACCAATTTGTGTCCTTTTATTAATTTGAATGCTAATGTTGTTTTTAATGTCATACATTTTAAGTCCATGAACTCTGACTCCCTTAGCAGTGTGCTGACTACTGAACTAGAGCTGATTATTTCTGTTAATTATTCTCATCTTAATCACAGATAAACTGAGGTCCATGTGAAACTTTTATAAAGATGGAGTTTATTAAAGAGGAGAGAGAAGATGTGAAGATTGAAGAAACATTCAGAGTCAAACATGAAGAGACTGAGACACACAATATTATAAAGATGGAGTTTATTAAAGAGGAGAGAGAAGATGTGAAGATTGAAGACACATTCAGAGTCAAACATGAAGAGACTGAGGAACAGACAGGTTAGTTTTCATTCTCAAAGCTGAACTCTGTTATCATTATTAAAATGTCCAGCTCTACAGAACACATTAAACTCTAGTGTTGCTATTTCCAGTTATTAATAAAAGTAGTCTTAATAGAAGGCTATTTTGTTATTAACAAAAAAAAATATATATATATTTCTGTGAAAGCAACGGTTAGGTCCTAATTGTGAAAAATTATGTGATGGTGAATCCCTCCATCAAGATCAAGATGGATGGAGATTTGTTGTTGTTTTTTGGCTTGTGACTTGATCTTTTGAATGTAATACAAAACTGCTATTACAAAACTGAACCTAGTATAGAGGAAAGTGTTTCTAATGTCTTAGACATAAATGTCTGTAAGAAACCAGTTCTGCTGGGTCTAAGTCTACATTCACACTGCAGGGCTTAATGCTCAGTTCCGATTTTTTGAAAAGATTCGATTTTTTTGCAAGGCGGTTCACATTTCCAATTGAATGCGACCTTTTGTGATCCCTGTGTGGATGTGAAATGACCCAGAAGTGACCCGCATGCGCAGAAGGGTCCTCAACGGTGAACGACGTCACTCGTTGTTTGCGGAAGTAGCTAACGTTAAACATGAATGTCAACAACAGTGTAGTCAACAGCGGAGCTCTTTTTGCAATATTAAAGTTATTTTCCCAACGGAGCCAGCACAATTACAAACTTCTCGTTTTAAGAAGAAAATTAAAAAGAAGGAGGAGAGCAAGGTTTTTGGCCATGGCGTTTTGTGGAGCAGTGTTAGCAACGTCGGTACAGAGAAACGTGTGGGTGCTGAGTCAGGAGTGGTGGGATACTGATGTGAATGGCTCTTCTCGTTCCCGCCTACTTCAATGCAGAATTATGACGTTTGTAGCGTATCAATGACGTGCGGGTCGGATACATGTGGCCTGGCCGTTCAGACGGAGGTCGCATTTCAAAAGATCGGATACGTATCGCATTCAGGACCACATACCCAAGTGGCCTGGGTCACATTTGAAAAGTTTGGATCTGTGTCGTTCAGACTGTCATGAAAAGATCAGATACAGGTCGCATAGGGGCAAAAAAATCGGAATTGGGTCGTTTCCGCATGCAGTGTGAACGTAGCCTAAGTCTTGTGGTCCTTTAACATGATTTTTGATGAGATGTTTGATAACTGCCAGCTTAAAGATACAGTTGCAATCACAATTATTAGAGACTAATACTGTAGAAATGCAAGCTTTTCTAAGGATCTAGAATTTCATAAAATTGCATCTATAACAGTTTACTTGCATATTAAATGTGATAATGTCAATATATAATGTAATATTTTTGAGTTATAGGTATTTTTAATCACACAGATATGTCATAATTATTCAACCCCTGATCATCGGCAATTATTTTTATGATAGGGTTAGATTTTAGAAACTATTAAAAACAGAATTAGCTTGAGATGTTACACATAGGGCCCTATTTTAAAAAATTTAAATGCAAAATGTAAAGCGCACGGCGCAAGTGCACTCAGGGCATGTCCAAATCCACTTTTGCTATTTTAATGACGGAAAAATGGTCCGTGCGCCGGGGTGCATTTTTGGAATGGGTTGTCCCTATTTTCTATTAATAAGTAATGGTCGTAATGTTTACATGGTGGAAAAGCTGAACGCTTCTAATCAAAGAAACCTATCTGCTCGTGCGCTAAATTAAAGCGTGTGAGCAGATAATCTACGGGACAACCAGGAATCCACCAAAGCTCCCCGTGATGAGTCAGTTAATATGTGTGTGTGTGTTGGCACAATTGTTCAATTAATTCACCAATTTCATTTATCATTATAGGTAGTAATAGGCTGAATTACAAACAGGGGCGGACTGTATTGTATATTGTTATTGAAACTTCATAATGTTTCACTTGACACTATACATTTAGTCAGGAATTATAGTTTGGAAAAAGTCTAACTAGTAAAATGTTTACACGTTATGTGAAAACTAGTACAAGTATATAAATACATAAAAAGCGACTTACTCATGTTTATGATCTCTGCTGAATAAAGTGCTTCATTCTTTTTTTCTGAGGAAATCTCAAATCCTCAAACCCATCACATCTTTTTGGGGTGAATTATGTCTTATTCCTCTCATCGCAAAGCAATGAGTAAAATAAAAAAACTTGAAGAACAGTCTCGCTGAGTTGTCTTCAGTTGTGTGGGCGTATTCAAAAGATAAATGCATACGCGTTAATCGACTCCAGAGGGTTAAACTCAACCTTGTGAAGACAGAATGAGTTGTGTTCTTTGCCAACCCAGCACTTCATCACAACTTCTCTATACAGCTAGGATTGTCCACCATAACTCCTTCTAGGACAGCCAGGAACCTTAGAGTTGTGACTGATGATCAGCTAAGCTTCACAGACCATATTACTACAATGGCTCGGTCCTGCAGATTTGCTTTATACAACATTAGGAAGATTAGACCCTTCCTATCAGAGCAGGCCACACAGCTCTTGTTTTCTCCAGATTGGACTATTGTATTGCTCTCTTAGCAGGCCTTCCGGCATGTACTATTGAGACTCTGCGACTGAGCTGAAGAGAGCGCATGTCACACCTCTCTTCATCAGTTTGCACTGGCTGCCGATAGCTGCTAGCATCAAAATCAAGGCACTTGTATACAAGACAACTACTGGCTCTGCACTAAAGAACTTAATCTTGCTATTTCAGACTTATGCGCCTTCCGGAGTTTTGCAAATGAATGACACCTCGTCTTATCATCCCAAAATAGCACAAAAACATCCTCATGGACCTTTACCTGGACTGTTCCAAGCTGGTGGAAGAACCTGCCAATCTCAATTCGAGCAGCCATCTTCAAAAAACGTCTAAAGAAACATCTTTTTCATCAGCAAGTCCCTTTTTTAAGGCTTGTTACAGCACTTGAATACTGTTGCCCTTATATAGATGGCGTGGACTCTTGGAGATGGCGCAGTCTTTACATCCGTGCATGTACCTTCTGATGTCCGATGCCATGTTGGGCCACCAGAAGCGTTCCCTTAGCAACGAGAGGGTTTCATTGACCCCCGGGTGACCAGTGCCAAGAGACGTGTGAGCGAAGTGGATGGGTGGAGTGAGCCGTGTCCTGGGGATGTATTGACGTCCTGGTGGGCAACCCGGCAGAGTGTTGGCAGAGGGATTGGAGGAAGGTAGGGTCTCAGCAGACCAGGTGATTGGACTGACGATTACCTTCTCAGGAAGTATAGTTTCAGGTTCGTCTAGGTTCTCTTCTGGGACATGACACCCGGACAGGGCGTCAGCCTTGATGTTCTTGGCCCCTGGGCGGAGAAGTTGAAGCGGGTGAAGAATAGCGCCCAGCGGGCCTCTCTTGGATTCAGCCTTTTAGCGATGCGTAGATACTCAAGGTTCTTATGGTCTGTGAGGACTTGGAAAGGGTGTTTGGCTCCCTCCAGCCAAGATGGCCAGTAGCTCGCGGTTGCCGATGTCGTAATTGACCTCCGGCGGATTGAGCTCCCGAGAGAAGAAGGCGCATGGATGGAGGCGGCTGGGACTCCCCTGCTGCTGCGACAGGACCGCTCCTACTCCAGTGGTGGAGGTGTCGACTTCGACGACGAAGGGTTGATTGGGCTCAGGATGCACCAGGAGTGAAGTGGTCATGAAAGCCTCCTTGAGGGAGTTGAAGGCTTCCGTGGCGGCTGAGGTCCAGGACAGAGACTTGGGTTTGTTGTGGAGGAGGCTAGTGAGAGGATTGGTGATGGAACTGTAGTTTTGAATGAAGCATCAGTAGAAATTGGCAAAGCCAAGGTATCGTTGGAGTTCTTTGATGGTGGTAGGAGTGAGCCAGTTTTTGACAGCGTTTACTTTCCCCTCGTCCATCCTTGAGGTATAGTTGAAAGGCCCTCAGGCTTTGCAGGACCTCCGCAATGTGGCGACGAAGTTCCGCTAGGCTCCAGGAGTAAATGAGGATGTCATCTATGTAGACGAGGATGAACTTGTGGAGGAACTCCCCGGAGCACCTCATGGATGAAGTCTTGTAATATGGAGGGGGCGTTGTCAAGTCCATAAGGCATCACAAAGTACTCATAGTGGTCAGTAGGGGTGATGAAGGCAATTTTCCACTCGTCCTTCTTTTAGGCACTGGTTCACCCGGAAGCAGATCGATGGCACAGTCCCATGGCCAGTGTGGAGGCAGCTTGGAGGCTCGCTTGGGGCAGAATATGTTGCTGAAGGGGGCGTAACAGGTCGGAATGGATTGCTTTTCTACCAGGTTCTTGATGGAAGTGGTACAGACAGGTAGAGGTTCCGGGGGGATTTTGGCTGGAACAGGGAATCAAGTGATACAGTCCGGGAAACAGGAGTCACCCCACTTCAGGACTTAACCCGTCTTCCAAGAGATGACTGGATTATGCTGCTCCAACCACGGGCGCCTTAGGATGACGTAAGAACATTCATGCACATTGAGGTGTCGCTGAGGTGTCGCTGTTGGACAGTGTTTTCTCTACTTCCTGTTGGCCTTCTGTAGCTAATCATAGCTCCATGTAGCTGTTTTTATTTTATATTTTTTCTCTATAATCTTTCTTACTATCACTGTCTGTTTGTTTGTTTTTTTAATTGTAAAATATAACTTAATTCACACCATATTTCTGATATTACCGATCAATCTTATCAGATTAACTTTGATCGTTCACTCTTCCGTGACTGCAGCACACCTGCAAAGCGTTAGCACTCGTTAGCTTGTCATTAGCGTTTTCTTTTCTCCTCTCCTCTCCTCTCCCACGCTGCAGTTTTCCACAAGTTCATCAAACAACCGCAGTAAGAATATTTCATCAAGCACGGTGAGTAATTGCTTCTCCTACAATTGTTATTTGCACCTCTTGCCACATGTACAGTTTATCTATCTCTGTCGCTGATGAGGGATTCACATGTGATAAATGCAGGGAAACAGTTAGGCTGACAGAGAAGATTTCAGAATTAGAGACACGCATCCAAACTTTAATTGAGGACAGTAAGAATGTTAGGGCTCTAGATATGGCTTTGGATGCGTCTAGCTCAGGGATTCCTGTACATTGTCCGGTTCCAGCAGAGCCCCTGCAGCAGGGCAACTGGGTGACGGTGAGGCAGCGTAGTCGTGGGTCAAAACACCGCTCTTCTGTTCCGATCAAAACATTAAACAGGTTCTCTCCACTCAGTGATGCACCCACTGAGAAACCTGATGAAAGTGCTCTAGTTATTGGCGATTCTATTGTACGGAACGTGAATATAGAGACACCAGCCACCATAGTCAAATGTTTACCGGGAGCCAGAGCGCCTGACATCTTGGCAAATTTAAAAGTGCTGGCTAATGCTAAACGTAAATACAGTAAGATTGTTATTCATGCCGGCGCTAATGATGTTCGACTTCGCCAGTCGGAGATCACTAAAAATAACTTTAAAGAGGTGTGTGAACTTGCAAGCACGATGTCAGACACTGTAATATGCTCTGGTCCCCTCCCTGCTTACCGTGGTGATGAGATGCATAGCAGATTGTCATCACTCAATGGCTGGATGTCTAAGTGGTGCCCACAGAATAACATATGTTATATAGACAATTGGACGAGCTTTTGGGGCAGACCTGACCTGTTTAAAAGAGATGGTCTTCATCCCTCCTGGGGTGGCGCCACTCTTCTGTCTAGAAATATGGCAAATAGTCTTAGTGTTTATACTTGACTAACTGGGGCCCAGGTCAGGAAGCAGACAGACTGGCTAAACCGACCGTCTGCTAGCTGCCTCCCGTCACAGAGGTCAGTTAATTCTCAGCACATAGAGACTCTTTCACCTAGATATCACACTATAGAGACTGTGTCTGTTCCACGAACTAGAAAATACAAAAAACGTCCAAACCAAGTTAAGTTTAACAATTTAATTGAGGTTCAACAAATAAAAAACAAATGCAATATGGATAAACAAATGATAAAGATTGGCTTATTGAATATCAGATCCATTTCTACGAAAACACTTTTTGTAAATAATATGATAACTGATCATAATATAGATGTGCTCTGCTTGACAGAAACCTGGCTAAAACCTGATGATTACATTATTTTAAATGAGTCCACCCCCCAAGATTATTGTTATAAACACGAGCCGCGTCTAAAAGGCAAAGGGGGAGGAGTTGCTTCAATTTATAATAACGTTTTCAGGATTTCTCAGAGGGCAGGCTTCAAGTATAACTCGTTTGAAGTAATGGTGCTTCATATAACATTATCCAGAGAAACCAATGTTAATGATAAATCCCCTGTTATGTTTGTACTGGCTACTGTATACAGGCCACCAGGGCACCATACAGACTTTATTAAAGAGTTTGGTGATTTTACATCCGAGTTAGTTCTGGCTGCAGATAAAGTCTTAATAGTTGGTGATTTTAATATCCATGTCAATAATGAAAAAGATGTATTGGGATCAGCATTTATAGACATTCTGAACTCTATTGGTGTTAGACAACACGTTTCAGGACCTACTCATTGTCGAAATCATACTCTAGATTTAATACTGTCACATGGAATTGATGTTGATAGTGTTGAAATTATTCAGCCAAGTGATGATATCTCAGATCATTATTTAGTTCTGTGTAAACTTCATATAGCCAAAATTGTAAATTCTACTTCTTGTTACAAGTATCGAAGAACCATCACTTCTACCACAAAAGACTGCTTTTTAAGTTATCTTCCTGATGTATCCGAATTCCTTAGCATATCCAAAACCTCAGAACAACTTGATGATGTAACAGAAACTATGGACTCTCTCTTTTCTAGCATTTTAAATACAGTTGCTCCTTTACGCTTAAGAAAGGTTAAGGAAAACAGTTTGACACCATGGTATAATGAGCATACTCGCACCCTAAAGAGAGCAGCCCGAAAAATGGAGCGCAGCTGGAGGAAAACAAAACTAGAGGTATTTCGTATTGCTTGGCGGGAAAGTAGCATATCCTACAGAAAAGCATTAAAAACTGCTAGATCTGATTACTTTTCTTCTCTTTTAGAAGAAAACAAACATAACCCCAGGTATTTATTCAATACAGTGGCTAAATTAACGAAAAATAAAGCCTCAACAAGTGTTGACATTTCCCAACACCACAGCAGTAATGACTTTATGAACTACTTTACTTCTAAAATCGATACTATTAGAGATAAAATTGCAACCATTCAGCCGTCAGCTACAGTTTCGCATCAGACAGTGCACTATAGACCCCCTGAGGAACAGTTCCACTCATTCTCTACTGTAGGAGAGGAAGAATTGTATAATCTTGTTAAATCATCTAAACTTACAACATGTATGTTAGACCCTATACCATCTAAGCTCTTAAAAGAGGTGCTTCCAGAAGTCATAGGTCCTCTTCTGACTATTATTAATTCCTCATTGTCATTAGGATATGTCCCCAAAACCTTCAAACTGGCTGTTATTAAGCCTCTCATAAAAAAGCCACAACTTGACCCCAGAGAACTAGTTAATTATAGACCAATCTCGAATCTCCCTTTTCTGTCCAAGATACTAGAAAAGGTGGTATCCTCACAATTATATTCCTTCTTAGAGAAAAATGGTATATGTGAGGATTTCCAGTCAGGATTTAGACCGTATCATAGTACTGAGACTGCTCTCCTTAGAGTTACAAATGATCTGCTCTTATCATCTGATCGTGGGTGTATCTCTCTATTAGTTTTATTGGATCTTAGTGCTGCTTTTGACACAATTGACCACAACATTCTTTTGCATAGACTTGAACACTTTGTTGGCATCAGTGGAAGTGCATTAGCATGGTTTAAATCGTACTTATATGACCGCCATCAGTTCGTAGCAGTGAATGAAGATGTATCATATCGATCACAAGTGCAGTATGGAGTACCTCAAGGCTCAGTTCTAGGGCCGCTACTCTTCACGCTTTATATGTTACCCTTGGGAGATATCATCAGGAAACATGGTGTTAGCTTTCACTGTTATGCTGATGATACGCAGCTCTATATTTCCTCGCAGCCCGGTGAAACACACCAATTTGAAAAACTAATGGAATGCATAGTCGATATAAAAAATTGGATGACGAGTAATTTCTTACTGCTAAATCCAGAAAAAACAGAGGTGTTAATCATAGGGCCTAAAAACTCTACTTGTAATAACCTAGAACACTGTCTAAGACTTGATGGTTGCTCTGTCAATTCTTCGTCATCAGTTAGGAACCTAGGTGTGCTATTTGATCGCAATCTTTCCTTAGAAAGCCACGTTTCTAGCATTTGTAAAACTGCATTTTTCCATCTCAAAAATATATCTAAATTACGGCCTATGCTCTCAATGTCAAATGCAGAAATGTTAATCCATGCATTTATGAATTCAAGGTTAGACTATTGTAATGCTTTATTGGGTGGTTGTTCTGCACGCTTGGTAAACAAACTACAGCTAGTCCAAAATGCAGCAGCAAGAGTTCTTACTAGAACCAGGAAGTATGACCATATTAGCCCGGTCCTGTCCACACTGCACTGGCTCCCTATCAAACATCGTATAGATTTTAAAATATTGCTTATTACTTATAAAGCCCTGAATGGTTTAGCACCTCAGTATTTGAATGAGCTCCTTTTACATTATACTCCTCTACGTCCGCTACGTTCTCAAAACTCAGGCAATTTGATAATACCTAGAATATCAAAATCAACTGCGGGCGGCAGATCCTTTTCCTATTTGGCGCCTAAACTCTGGAATAACCTACCTAACATTGTTCGGGAGGCAGACACACTCTTGCAGTTTAAATCTAGATTAAAGACCCATCTCTTTAACCTGGCATACACATAACATACTAATATGCTTTTAATATCCAAATTCGTTAAAGGATTTTTAGGCTGCATTAATTAGGTAAACTGGAACCGGAACACTTCACATAACACTGTACTTTCTACATCATTAGAAGAATGGCATCTACGCTAATATTTGTCTGTTTCTCTCTTGTTCCGAGGTCACCGTGGCCACCAGATCTAGTCTGTGTCCAGATCAGAGGGTCACTGCAGTCACCCGGATCCAGTACGTATCCAGACCAGATGGTGGATCAGCACCTAGAAAGGACCTCTACTGCCCTGAAAGACAGCGGAGACCAGGACAACTAGAGCCCCAGATACAGATCTCCTGTAAAGACCTTGTCTCAGAGGAGCACCAGGACAAGACCTCAGGAAACAGATGATTCTTCTGCACAATCTGACTTTGCTGCAGCCTGGAATTGAACTACTGGTTTCGTCTGGTCAGAGGAGAACTGACCCCCCAACTGAGCCTGGTTTCTCCCAAGGTTTTTTTCTCCATTCTGTCACCGATGGAGTTTCGGTTCCTTGCCGCTGTCGCCTCTGGCTTGCTTAGTTGGGGTCACTTCATCTACAGCGATATCATTGACTTGATTGCAAATTAAAACAGACACTATTTCAACTGAACAGAGATGACATAACTGAATTCAATGATGGACTGCCTTTAACTATCATTTTGCATTATTGAGACACTGTTTTCCAAATGAATGTTGTTCAGTGCTTTGGCGCAATGTATTTTGTTTAAAGCACTATATAAAAAATAAAGGTGAAAGGTAAGCGGTGGATTCCTCCTGAACCAGCAGATGGATCTCCTCCTTATGAAGTAGCCTGGTTTGGAGGGTTAATAGGGCCCACACTATGACGAATACATCTTCAACTCAGTGGTTTTCCAGTTATTGTGTGGACCTGGTAGGCTGACGGCGTTGCTGTGGTAGTGAGCTTCAGCTGACGGCAGAGGGCACCGGAGATGAAGTTGCCGGCTGACCCAGAATCGAGGAGGATGGAAACTGGAAGAGAGATGTCAGCGGCAGTAAGTGTCACTATTGTGGTGAGTGGTTTCATTTGATACTTTGAAGGGAGAATTGCACTCACCATGGGACGAGGAGGGCGGACGGGGCATACGGAGATACACAGTAGAGACTCAGATTTTGGGACAGCCGTCTTTGCCGTTCAGCCGCAGTGAGTCGATAGGAGTCGACGAGCATAGGCTCGCTTGCTGGTTCTGGGGAGCTGAAGGCCATTGATCGGCAGAGTGGCGAGTTAGAATACGCCTGGCCCTGGTGCTCTTTGAGGCACGACTGCATACGGTTGGCGAAGCGGATGGAGAGTTGAATGAAGCATTCATGCCCGATGGTATCCTCATATGCAACAAGATGCAACCGCACTCGAGGTTCTAAATCCCTGATTGTAGGTGGTCAGCAAGGCCTGCTCATTCCATCCGCTGGTGGCCGCAAGAGTCCTGAACTTAAGAGCATATTCATTGACAGACATCTTTTCTTGTTTTAAATTATAAAGCTTCTCACCAATAGAAGAGGGTTTGCAAGCGGGTTTGCCAAAAACCTCTCGGAAATGGTCGATGAAGCTAGAAGAAGACTGGATAACTGGGTTATTCTGTGTCCAAATAGAATCGTCCCACTGAAGAGCTTTGCCTTGTAATTGAGATATCAGGAAGGCCACTTTAGATCGTTCGGTGGGGTACAAGTGTGGTTGCATCTCCAGGACCAGCGAGCATTGGAGCAGGAATACGCTGCAATCCTCCGCCGAACCAGAGTAGGGCGCCGGCTTGGCCATGGGACTGGTGTGCACGGCAGGTGAGGAAGTGGTGGTGTTGTCGGCAGAAGTGCTTGCAGGTCATGGGGATGCCGGGAGAGTGGTGAGTGTTTGACGCAAAGCGTCAACCAAGTCCTGGAAGGGGTTCGTGAGGCTCATGCTTGTCTTGATCGGTCTTGGTCCGGTCTTCTGTTACGGAATACCAGGACAGGAGGCTGAAAGTAACAGAAACACAGTTTATTGAGGCATTAGTAGATGAGCAGGTTGTGCAGGGTGATGTGATGGTGCTGGAGGCAGTGATGAAGGGATCCGTAGGTGAATGGCTCAAGACTCTGGAGGCAGTGGACACACGCACACGAGGAAGGCTGGGAGCTTCTGGAGATCGCTGGAGAGAGGTTAGTAGAAAGGGAGTTAGTCCTTAGCGTAAGCATTCAGGTAAAACCTTGTTGTGAACGAGACCATACGCTGACTGGGTGCGTGTGTGTGGTATTTGTAGTGAGGAGGTGATTGCAGGTGGATGAGGGTCAGGTGGGAGTGATTAGTACTCAGGTGAGGGAGTGCGCTGTGATTGGTTGGTGGTGGAACCTGGCGTGTCTGTTACAAAATCTGTGTTCGTGAGCACTTCTCCTTTGTTGAGGTAATACATCCACCTCACAGGTGTGGCATATCAAGATGCTGATTAGACAGCATGATTACTGCACAGGTGTGCCTTAGGCTGGCCACAATAAAAGGCCACTCTAAAATGTGCAGTTTTATCACACAGCACAATGCCACAGATGTCGCAAGTTTTGAGGGACCATGCAGTTGGCTTGCTGACTGCAGGAATGTCCTACAGTGCTGTTGCCTGTGAATTGATTATTCATTTCTCTACTATAAGACATGTCTAAAGGCATTTCAGAAAATTTGGAAGTACATCCAACCAGCCTCACAACTGCAGGCCACGTGTCACCACACCAGCCCAGGACCTTCACATCCAGCATCTTCCCCTCCAAGATCGTTTGAGACCAGCCACCTAAACAGCTGCTGCAACAATCGGTTTGCATAACCAAAGAATTTCTGCACAAACTGTCAGAAACCGTCTCAGGGAAGCTCAGCTGCATGCTTGTCGTTTTCATCGGGGTCTTGACCTGACTGCAGTTCATCATCATAACCGACTTGAGTAGGCAAATGCTCACATTTGATGGCGTCTGGCACTTTGGAGAGGTGTTCTCTTCACGGATGAATACCAGTTTTCACTGTATAGGGCAGATGGCAGACAGCGTGTATGGTGTCTTGTGGGTGAGCGGTTTGCTCATGTCTATGTTGTGGATCGAGTGGCCCATGGTAGCGGTGGGGTTATGGTATGGTATGTTATTTACTACGAACACGGGTACGTTTTATTGATGGCATTTTAAATGCATAGAGATACCGCGACGAGATCCTAAGGCCCACTGTTGTGCCATTCATCATCGACCATCACCTCATGTTGCATGATAAATTCCTGGAAGCTGTAAACATACCAGTTCTAGCATGGGCAGCGTACTCCTCTGACATGTCACCCTTGGGATCGGCGTATATGACTGCATGTTCCAGTTCCTGCCTATATCCAGCAGCTTCACACATCCATTGAAGAGGAGTGGACCAACATTTCACAGGCCACAAACAACAACCTGATCAACTCTATGCAAAGGAGATGTGTTGCACTGTGTGAGGCAAACAGTGGTCACACCAGATACTGACTGGTTTTCAGAGTGTCAGTGTCAGCCATTAAGTGAATAAATGCCAGTGGGCATGGCATATGGTGAGACGATGACTGTTCATCATGTCTTGCCCTGGAGGTGGCCTTTATGCAAATGTTTGTGCCCCTTATGATGTCACACAAATTGTTAATAATTGTTGATAATTTCTCATGTCATGACCCTTTTAAAGCTTTCATTGAATGGCTATGTTCACAAATAAAGCATTGATTTGTCCAAAGATATTAATGAAAAAGATGATTAATTCTCAATTGTGTTAATGTTATCTAAATAAACATTAATTTCAGATTGTGTAGCAAGTTATATTTCTTACTATTATTGACTCAAAAGTGCTTAGAGTGATCAGGACCTTACATTATTATGGGCTAAGTGTTACACTTGCTGTACCCATATTAAGGTCCTAAAAATACCATCAATTACAGGCTCAGTGTGGAAAAATTGTAACAAAAGATCATTTATTATTTTAATATATTGTTATTTATTAAATCTCAGATGTGCTGTGTTCATTATCACATCAAATACAAAAATTATGACAAGCATAGTGGAAGTGACATCTTCAGTACTCAATATAAGGGCTGTGGGATTTGGGGAAAATATCTAATTGCGATTTCTTTCACAGATATTTAAATTGCAATTTGATTTGCGATTTTAATTTTGCAATGTCAAGCTTCAGCTTAATATTTTCAATAGTGTGCAGCACAGTATGGGTATCGTTACCCTGCTGAAACAAAAAAACAAACAAACAAAAAAACAATATAAACCATCACAGAAATTTGCATGGTTTCCATTAAAACAGTTACAAAATAATTTTTTGTAGTGTGTTTTGGGCATTATTTCCATAGTCCATAGGAATTACTGTTGTTCTATTGTTTCCCATCTGAAAGATTTCATCCCACCAATAGAATCCATCATATACCAGTAGACCCCATTATAGTTTACATTAAAGCCTAAAATAATTCCCATTATGACCCTTAAATCCATGAAAATTTCTATTGTGTTTTGGGAGGAGTTCTATTGTTTTTTGTTTGTTTTTTTGCAGGGAATATTATAATTGTATTTCTACTTTTACAGAATTTACTCAATTATTGAATTTCACAGGAAAGATTTGTTTATTTTGTATAAATAAAGAACTGTAATACTTTAGTCAATTATTAAAGTATTACATGGGTTACATAGGCTGATTAAATAATTTTTAATCTTTTTTTAAAATACTTAAAAATACTCAATTTTTACTTAATTTTTTAAGTATTTGGGGTTTTAAGAACAATTGGAAAATGTGCTGAATGTTTAATTTCATCCAAGTGAAATTAGCCAAACAGTTAGACTGATTTGTTTTTAAAGTGGAGCCTAATTATTATTTTTTTTTAAGCGGAGCCAAGCAGGTCAAGTCTCATCTATATTGCTAGATGCCCTCATGGAGACCTGTGATTTGATTAATTGGTGAGGTGAGGGCCATCATAAGACCTTTGCGATGTTAAATTGCGAAGATTTTGAGTTTTCATCAAGGGGTGTGTCCCTCGCGACCTGACAAATTTAGTTGTTTTGTTGAGAAAAGGAAGTTGCTATAACTCAGGCAAGCAATGTCTAATCTGCCCCAAGCTTCACATGTTTGACAAGAGTCCTTTCCTGAACACATCAACATACCCGTATTCGGTTATAGTTGTAGCGCCACTTACTGGCAACAATAAGTGACATGGTTAACACTGTTTTGGACTCCTAGGAACATATTAAAAAGTGTCAACAAGTGCTAAATAGGCTGGCAACATGCTAGAAACATAATAAAACATGCTAGCAACACTTAGCCAAGTGCTAAAGCATGCTACTAATGCAGTGATAAAGAAAGTTGCTGTATCTAAGGCAAGCAATGTCCGATCTGCCCCAAACTTCACACATTTGACAAGAGTTCTGTTCTGAACACATCATCATGCACAAATTAAGTTATAGTCATAGCGCCACCTGCTGGAAACAGGAAGTGACATGGTTGGACTTCTAGCAACATAATAAAAAGCATCAACAAGTGTATAGGCTTGCAACATTTTAAAAGCATTCTAAAAGCTAGCAACACTTAGCTAAGATTTAAAACATGCTATTAATGCAGTGAAACTAGAACATTACTATAACTTGTCCATACAATGTCCAATCTGCCTCAAACTTCACAAGTTTAATTAGAGTCCTGGCCCGAACACATTTACATGCCAATATTCAGTTATAATCATAGCACCACCTGTTGGCAGCAGGAAATGTGGCTCAAATATTTACCATTTTATAAGCATATGGCCCAACGTTCGCTGTTCTCCTATGGCAACCGGGTGGTGCTGAGCCCGGGTGCGAGGGCCCTTTCATCGCTTCTTGCAGCTTTAATTAATATTTTATCTGTATTTAATGTTCTACTGTTAGTGTTACCTGTCTGCACCAAGGGTCTGAGAGTAATCCAATTTAAATTCTCTGTATGTATGTACTGTACATGTGGAAGAACTGACAATAAAGCAGACTTGACATGACTTATGTTGTTTCTACATTAATTTGGAGATTCACTGTGAAGTTGTGACAATATAAATATATAAATATGCAATTTATTACTGAAAATATGCAATTAATAATTTTTTTAATCGATTGACAGCATTAGTCTAAATGTTTAGATGTCTGTTGTTTTGTGTAATTAAACCAGTATTTGTCTCTTTTTACCTCAGACCTGATGGCACTGAAAGAGGAGAGTCAAGGACTGAATGAAACAGAAGAGAAAGAACAAAATGAGAAACATCATGATTTCAAAACTAAAGAAAAATCAATTAGTTGTTCACAGACTGAAAAGACTCAGAAAATACAAACTAAAACCCTTAATTACAACATAATTCACACTGGAGAGAAACCTTACACCTGCAAACTGTGTGGAAAGAGATTTACACAGATAAATAGCCTTAATGTCCACATGAGAATTCACACTGGAGAGAAACCTTACACCTGCAAAATGTGTGGAAAGTGTTTTACACGGAAAAATCACCTTAATGTCCACAAGAGAATTCACAGTGAAGAGAAACCATTTGTATGCCCTCAGTGTGGAAAGAGATTTAAACAGAAAAGTACCCTTAATGTCCACATGAGTACTCACACTGGAGAGAAACCTTACACCTGCAAAGTGTGTGGAAAGTGTTTTACACTGAAAAATCACCTTAATGTCCACAAGAGAATTCACAGTGAAGAAAAACCATTCATATGCCCTCATTGTGGAAAGAGATTTACACAGATAAATAGCCTTAATGTCCACATGAGAATTCACAATGGAGAGAAACCTTACACCTGTGAGCTGTGTGGAAAGTGTTTTACACGAATTGGAGAGCTTAAGATTCACAAGAGCATTCACAGTGAAGAGAAACCATTCATATGCCCTCAGTGTGGAAAGAGATTTAAACAGAAAAATACCCTTAATGTCCACATGAGAATTCACACTGGAGAGAAACCTTACACCTGCAAAATGTGTGGAAAGTGTTTTACACGGAAAAATCACCTTAATGTCCACA
Organism: Carassius auratus; assembly: GCF_003368295.1. Lineage (NCBI taxonomy): Eukaryota > Metazoa > Chordata > Actinopteri > Cypriniformes > Cyprinidae > Carassius > Carassius auratus. Next base: position 132,578 of record NW_020524858.1, on the reverse strand, counting down.
AGAGAATTCACAGTGAAGAGAAACCATTTGTATGCCCTCAGTGTGGAAAGAGATTTAAACAGAAAAGTACCCTTAATGTCCACATGAGTACTCACACTGGAGAGAAACCTTACACCTGCAAAGTGTGTGGAAAGTGTTTTACACTGAAAAATCACCTTAATGTCCACAAGAGAATTCACAGTGAAGAAAAACCATTCATATGCCCTCATTGTGGAAAGAGATTTACACAGATAAATAGCCTTAATGTCCACATGAGAATTCACACTGGAGAGAAACCTTACACCTGTGAGCTGTGTGAGAAGAGTTTCACACGAATTGGAGAGCTTAAGATTCACAAGAGCATTCACAGTGAAGAGAAACCATTCATATGCCCTCAGTGTGGAAAGAGATTTAAACAGAAAAATACCCTTAATGTCCACATGAGAATTCACACTGGAGAGAAACCTTACACCTGCAAAATGTGTGGAAAGTGCTTTACACAGAAAAATCACCTTAATGTCCACATGAGAATTCACACTGGAGAGAAACCTTACACCTGTGAGCTGTGTGAGAAGAGTTACACACGAAAGGAAGATCTTGAGATTCACATGAGAATTCACAGTGAAGAGAAACCATTCATATGCCCTCAGTGTGGAAAGAGATTTACACAGAAAAATACCCTTAATGTCCACATGAGGATTCACACTGGAGAGAAACCTTACATCTGCAAAATGTGTGGAAAGTGTTTTACACGGAAAGATCACCTTAATGTCCACATGAGTATTCACACTGGAGAGAAACCTTACACCTGCAAATTGTGTGGAAAGTGTTTTACACAGAAAATTCACCTTAATGTCCACATGAGTATTCACACTTGAGAGAAACCTTTTATCTGCAAACTCTGTGGAAAGAATTTCTCACATAACATATACCTAAAGAATCACATGAGGATTCACAACTAGAGAGAATCCGTTCATATGTGGTCAGTGTGGATAGAGTTTCAGATATAAAGAAAGCCTTAATAATCACATTAAGTTTCATTCAAGAGAGAACAGTTTTAAATGTCATCAGTGTGAAATGAGTTTCACAGAGAGGAAACATCTTAAGAATCATGTTAAAATTCACGTCTGAGAAAAGCCTTTACTGTGCCATCTCTGTGGAAAGAGAACTTTGCTCAACAGGAGGACGCCTCGAGAAACACTTGAGAATTCGGCTGGTCTCCATATTTGGAAACCCAGAGTCCCAGTCAAACGCAGTCAGTCCAGTATGGGATGACAAACAGCAAAGAAAATACTATTTTGAAGAAAGTTTGTACACAAATTTGAGATGTGGCTAACAGAGTTTAGCAGTGTGCTACAAATGGAGAAATTCTGATGTGAAATTGCTGGTAAACTGAAGATATATCTTGAAGGTGATAACTGATTATTAATTTCAACACTCTAGACAAGGGATAGGCAACGTTGGTTCTGGGTACCACTGTCCTGCAGATTTTAGGTCCAACCCTAATCAAACACACCTGAACAAGCTAATTAAAGTCTCCAAAGTTACAAGTGCTACAGGCAGGTGTTGGTTTTTTCAAGGTTTGAGGTAAACTCTGCAGGACATCGTTGCCTATCCCTGATCTGGACATATTCTCAGTGTGGTGTGAAAGACTATGTTTAGTAAGGTTATCATGCAGCTATTGAATAATTGGATAATATTTTGTACTGAAATTGTATTTTATATAGTCCCCCTCCCAATTTTAGAAAACATTTGGGGCATCATAAAGAGGAAGATGCGACAAAGAAGACCTAAGACAGTTGACATCCAAAGCAGTTTGACCAATAACATGCAGGTATTGTTCATAATTGACTGATTGTGGGGCTGCGCGTGAGAGGGTGAGAACTACAAGGAACGATCAAAGCGGTGCCAACATGTGTTTGTTCGGTCGTTTGACTTGAATCGTTGCTGCACACCAATCAAAAAAAGACACCAAAGTAGCATCGAGAGAGCATATCGAAAGCATTAGGAGCGGTCTGCTCTGCTCTCTATAGCTCATGAATGTCACACAACCTGGATATTTTAGGCAATATTAAAATCCTGGCCGGGACGTGTCCCGTATGATGGCGCATGTGGCCACTCTATTGAGTATAGACTGCTTACCTGTGCTCCCACTTTCCAGTGATCACTCCGGTGTATTCTCCAAGTTCCTGTTTTCCTTGTCATCCAGTTGTCATCGTGTGTATAAGTGCTCCATGTGTGGTTGTAGCTCCATGTAGCTTCGCTTTTCTGTTGAATCTCCATCTTACTATCACTCTCTGTTGTCTAAAGTGATCAAATATAAACTTAATTCCCACCATATATTCGATATTATCTATCAAACTAATCTGACCATTCACATTGTAGCCGATCTGACTCGAACCAGACAAATTAAAGAGTCGATCAGGACTGTGGTTGAAACACGAGCCGAATACCTCAGGAAGTCCTAAAACATTCTGTGCCACAAGTCCCAAGCAAGATAACCAACCAACCAACTCTGCATCTTCAGCCAACGCCCAACCACGGGCTTCCCAAGACGTCACTTCAGCGACTACTGAACTTCCAGCCAATCAGCGACATCGGAAACCCCCTTTCAACGACAACAAAGGGACATCTTTAAACAGGCAATGTACCTTTAGACATTTGTACTGGTGTATCTAATATAATTTAAACCTCATTGAGGAACTCGATGCGAGGGTTAATTAAGTGATTGATGGCTGTTCATGTCTATGCAATTTAACGTATTGCTGTAAACTTGGGATTCCACATTTCCATTCTCTTAAACTCATCTTTCCCTAACTTTCGATCTACCTGCAACTTGTGTGAGTGCGTGCGTTTATGTGTTAGATTAGTTTATGTCTTAGATTTATCTAATAAAGTGATCCTGTTCAAATTCCCTTTAAAATCTTAAATGATTCCCTTTGAGCTAAATTGACCTGTTTCCGTTACAGCTTTAAACTTGCAAATTGCAAATGCTTTGCGCATACACCGCGTTAGCATTCGTTAGCTTGTCATTCACATTTCCACTCGCGCTTCTATTCGCATGTACTACAGTTTTCTTTTCTCTTGCCTCATATCTTTTATCTCACACGCCATTTTTCAGAAGTTTATCAAAAAACATTGGTAAGTCAGAATCATTCTTCATTCACGGTAAGTAATGGCTTCTCCTGCTATTGTTGTTTGCATCGCTTGCCGCATGTACAGTTTAGCTTTCTCTGTTGGCAACGAGGGATTTACATGTGATAAATGCAGAGAAATAGCAAGGCTTACAGGGAAGATTTCAGAATTAGAGACACGCATCCAAACTTTAATTGAGGACAGTAAGAATGTGAGGGCTCTAGATACGGCTTTGGATGCGTCTAGCTCAGGGACTCCTGTACATTGTCCGGTTCCGGAATCAGAGCCCCTGCATCAGGGCAACTGGGTGACAGTGAGGTTACAGTACAGTAAGTTATTCACTAATGATGTTCGACTTTTCACCAGTCGGAGATCACTAAAAATAACATTAAACTGTTAACCTGCACCCCGATGCGGGCGTCCTCAATGCCCCTCAACTCGCAGGTGTCAGTGTTTACGAATAGATTAAATGAAATGGAACAAATTTAATCTTGACAAACTATTTATCATTATAAAGATCTAAACCTCAAGCATCGATGACAGATCGCTGTTTTTGAATGGAAAGCTTATAAAGAATGTATTTGACTAGATTTGTCTAAGCAGTACACATCAAAACATGAACAATGGAAACGCAGTACATACCAGATTCGTTGTTACAACGAGTCATAAACACATCCACAGCTGTAAATCCCAGTTTAGTTAGAAAGGTAAGGGTCCACTGAACGACATCTCATGGAGCACATTTAGTCCAACCAAGCAATAACATTGTAATATGGATCATAATTCCTTTGTTTACATTTCATTTCTTCAGCGACAGAATTGTTTGCGTCCGTTATGGAATAACTCATGGTCAGAAACTGCATCTTGGTAGTAAAAAAACGGCATGGTTTTGCAGCGTACAGTGTCACAAACAGAATGAGACAATCCACTGGAAAAAAGAATGAATGAAAGATAGGCAAAAGATAGTTTATTTGAATTTTGGCGCTCCCTCGTGACGCGCTCTGACATCAGCTGATGGACGCAGAACTTATAGCAATTGCCTTTTTCTTTGTTTCTTTTATTTTTCAACAGTTTTTATATATGTGAGAGTGTGTTTTATGTTGAATGTGAATGTATCTGCATGATTACCATCTATTTGAGTGCAAATCAGCCCAAATCAGCTCGCTATTACTGTATGATAACGGCTATCAAAGTGAACGTGTCTATATGAATAGAGAGAGTGGATTATTTACTTTATGGCACATTTGTATTATTACCATCTGTATAAGTGGCCATCAGCAAATCAGCCCTTATTTTCATTGTAATTCATTGTAAATGCTGAATTTCTAGCAATCTCAGGATGTTCTGTAATTGGCAAATAAAGTTAAATCTTTTTATTATTATTATTATTATTACTCAAATGATTCTTATTGTATTTTCTAGTGCTCAAATAAATCACTTATGATGTCTAAGTTTCTGTCTAGTGTTTTATAATTGAAAAAAAAACTATGCAGTGGTATGTTTAATGACTAAATAGTCTGTAGAAGCCTTCAATACTATCGATAAATATTTTTATATTTGGGGGGTGGGGGGTCTAGACATAGTCTCATATCTCATTTTTCATGCCATCTTATTCAGATTTGAAATCTTAACTCATGAGACATGTGACTTTCAACCCATTAATTTTCTAGATTGCTCCAGGTATAATTTCATTTATTTTCATATCAAAATAAAAAAATATTTAACTGTGGTAAAAAATAAAAAAAAATTCAAGGCACTTCAGTCTCTATAAATGTTTATATTTTTGAGCATTATCAAATCTGGTTGATAAAAAGTAAAGCCCAAAGGGTCTTCTTTCCAAAGACAACAAAATTATGTGTGTAACACACTGAAGTAGGAAACTTACAATTTTAAGTTAGGTAGAGCACTTTCAGCCCATAATGGAGGGTTAAAGAGGTGTCTGAACTTGCAAGCACAATATCAGA
>NW_020524858.1:0-125000 GCF_003368295.1 Carassius auratus | reverse complement strand
TTTTTATATAATTAGCAGGTGACAATAATGGTTTAAAATATTTTTTCTGTGAATAGTTTAAAGAAACCAAGGCTCAAATGTGAGGTCTTAATTGTAACCAATGTGTACTTTAAAGGGATATTTCACACACACAAAAAAAAAAACATTCTGTCTTCATTTACTCACCTGTTATTTCAAACCTGTATGGGTTTGTATGTCACTAAAATATCTTATTTTGTGTTTTGCAAATGAAAGTCGCTCACAGGTTTAAAATAACACAGGGATGAGTAAATAATGACAATTTTCATTTTGGGGTGAACCATCATTTTAAGAGAGCAAATATCTGTGCTATACATGCAAGTACATTTCCATCATCATCTTAACAATACACTGCCATTCTATATTCCATGGCCCTGCTATGCCTCGACGTTGCTTAATTTTAGGTTGTATGCTGTTTGTTTTTGATCACATGAAAGTTAAGGTAATGTCTGAATCTCAAAGTTTTCAATAACTTCACAGGACAATGTTGTGAACTTGTGATGCTTACTGAATATGAGCCACCAAACCTAGTCCTAGTAAATACTGAGAATAGTAATAAACTATGACTATTTAAACCATTTTATTTCCAGACACAGTGTTGGTTTTGAATAGAAAAGACAGCATATCTTTTGACAAAAGATAAATCTAGTAAAACAGCTAACATTGGGGTGGGGTCAATTAAAATCATTTGAATGTAAATGGAGTGCAATTTTAAAGGGATAATTCACCCAAAAATGAAAATATGATGTTTATCTGCTTACCCCCAGGGCATCCCAGATGCCATGAATGTAAACATCATATTTTAATTTTTGGGTAAACTATGCCTTTAAATCCACTGTAGATTTTCAGTTATTTGCATGAATTTAAATAAAAAGTTCAAAGATAAGAAGCTATTCTGATGAGAGCACTCATGAACCTACCCTAGTTTCCTACGTTTCCTCCTCCCCATCTCTGCAAATACATCCTCTGCTATTGCAAAAATACGTCTGGAGCTCTGTTTCCAATACGCAGACCCTGTGGCAGTGGGGATAAAAATAAATAAAAACATTGTGTGAAATTCTGAATGATACCATCATTGATGAGCTGGGGCAAACTTCAGAATGAATTTGTTCCAATACTCCAGCCCACAACACAGACCTTTAAATCCAGGGGTATCGATAAGCAAATTTCCTTGACTATCAGTTAAGATTATGCTTGTTTCAGGACCCAAAGCAAGGGCTTCTTTTACTTTTGTTTTCATTGTTGACAAACAGGCCTCACTCGAAAAGGAATAACTCGAAAAGGAATAACTAATGCCTTGTCCTGCACTAGTTTGTCACCCTCAAGTTGTCCAAGGAAAATGGTTCTGTGGGAACACACACAAACACACTGTACCTATCAGAAGTGGTTACTTTAAACCCTTATATCTGCATTATTTTGAAATTACATTTCACTGCACCAGCATTTTGTCAATGCTGACCAATTTTTTTATCTGCTAAAAAGTAAGTTTTTACACTTACCTTTGATACATTTTGGGGCTAACTGCAGGACTAACTGCACGTGTAACTGTTGCAGTGGCAGATCGGGAAAAGCTGAAACGAGGTCGACTTTGTCCAGGGTTTGGGTGAAATGGGACTGGGATAGGGAGTGTCCCACATGCATCATCACCCATCACCTGGAAGGTACTCCCACCATTCATGAGGTCCAAACAACTGAAGAATCCAGATGAACCTGGGAAAACTGCAATTCCCATGTCATTGGTCAAGTAAACACTTGACTGTGTAATCTAGACAAAGGAGACAAGAGAACAGCACAAGATCAGAATACAAATTAGTCCGAATATTACGCTATACTTTGGACTAACAAATTGTCATTAGCTTTCCAGGATTGGAAACTCTGGTGTCTTGAAGAAGGCATCTTAATATGCAAGTGAAAAGTCGTTACGTATTTTCAAGATTGGTGACCCATACTCAAAATTGGTGTTCTGCATTTAACCCATCCAAGTGCACACACACAGCAGTGAGAAGTGAACACACACACGCGCACACACTGTGAACACACACCGGAGCAGTGTACAGTAATCTTGATTTTGTTCTTTTTTTTTTTTTTTAGAATGACTGACCAAAATTAGTATATTTTTCAAAATGTTTAACTAGTCAACTTAAAAACTAAAAGTTAGTTTTAGTTAAATTATCTTTTATTTGTTCTATTCACTCCAGGAATGCGTGACACCAGAGGCGTTGATCAGCTGCGCCATCGCGCGGTCGGCATCATTCGTCTCTTAATGGTTGCTAATGTTTTACTGAAAAACGCTCAATTTTCTTGATTAATTATAAAAACCTGCCAAAACAATAAATTCTAATTAATAAAAAAAAAATCGCCCAGCCTTAATGTTTCAGGTTTATATGACTGCAGGTTTGGTTTCTGACATGGACCATGAGGCAGGTTGTGCTTTTGCATTGTTAATATAACTTTATATTTAGGCTCGATATGTAACTTAACATTCAGGCTAAATGTATATTTAACACTTACAAAACATTACCAATTGTAAAATGAAGCTTAATCGGAAGAATCTGAAGAGTTTTTATACTGAATTTAGTCTAAAAAAAAATTATTTTTACGTTCTAGGATTAAATCATTTTTACGAGAGCAAACCTTGAAAATCCTGGCCAAGTTGTCCACTGTAACATCGTCCTCCCTGAGAACTGTGAGCCTCTTTTTAACGTGTATGTGCCAGTGGTAGACATCGTGTTAGAGTTTGCAGGAACATTAAATGGCGCCAATTTGGGCATCTGCACAATCTGCTGAATCTACGTCACATCCGTTTAGAACCAGCAGCCACACTTGTTGGTTTTATTTTTATCTCAATATTATTTGTTCTATTTTATATCCTGTATGTTGTAATTTTATAATCAACAGCATCAGATTGTAAAAAATTTTTATAGAACATGTTACAGTTAGGAAGCACACTTTAGTTTAGTGATTGGGGGACAATGACTAGATTAAACCCAGAATAATTTGAGAACAAAGTAAAATTTACATTCAAAAATTAACCTAGGATTTAGCAATAAAGATATCTTTGGACTTTTGCACATCAGCAAGGAATGATAGTTTGCATCACTGAAACAGCTATGTAGAAAACTGTAAACATTTTTAAAGTAAATTAATTAATTTGTTGCACTTTGAGAGTTCGAAAATAAGAGCTTCAATCCATGTTCAGTGGGCAAATTGAACAAACAAAAAAAAAAAATCTAAAAAGGGTCTAGAACCGCCCCTGGTCAGAATGTGTTCTTCCTCATGCTACACCCCTCCACTAAATTTTCTGGCCTCCCACGAGCGGGATAGGTCAATGTCTAGTATTAAACCGATCATGATTTACAGCTCAGATAATGTTAATCAAAATAACATCTGTAAAAAATTTAACAGCCTAATTTTTATATGGTGAAATTTCGACTGTTTGATTTATTAAAATTAACCCTTGTTCTTCCACAGTAGCATACATATTAATAACAACCAGGGTTCTAAATTAACACCCGCCAACCCGCCAAATGTGGGTTAAAATTTATTTTGGGGGTGTTAATTAAAACTTACTAGCCAGTTTGGCTGGTGATGCATAACATGAGGCTCTGTTCTCGGTCATTTATCCCCCTGGCAGCACTTCCTACATTTCCCATGAACACTGTGCTGTAATGCTACGTGTACGTGATGACGTTTCGTATGCCCATTGGCTGCATGCAGTTTGCAGTGAAACCAGCGTGAAAAAACATGGAAAGGAATAGAGCGTCCATCAGAAAACACAAGGAAGAAGAACAAATGGAGCCAGAGCATGGAGCATAGACTAAAAGAGGAGGGAGTTAGCTATTAAAGAAAAAAAAATAAGATTAAACTAAATGCAGTGGTGGTTGGGACAGATTTCTGGGGGCGAAAATAGGAATGAGGCAGGGGATGAGGATATTACGGAGCCCCGCACATCACCCGTCAAATCAAATCAATCCGTCCCCTCAGTTTATAAACCGTGCTCACGAATTCATAAACTGTTCCCTCGGTTTAACAAATCGTACCTACGAATTCATAATCCGTGCGCACGCTTTCACAATCCGTTCCCTCGGATTTGTAAACGGACGCGCATTTGTAGCTCCGCCCCACCGGCAGATTCATTTCTGTTTATTAAACATTATTTTTCATAGTATTCAATGAGTCTTTGAGCGTTTATTTAACATTAATCACCAATAGGATAAGACACAGCCGCCTGTGTTTTATGGCCAAAAAAATAAATGCTAAAAAGAAGAAGAAAATAAGGGTAAAAAGCAATACAAAACAAATAATATGCCGGTTATGTTTTCATTACTTGTCTCTCTAACTGAATGCAATGTTATTTTTGGCCTCATTATTTAAGAATAACATTAACAGTGAAACATGCATCTTACTCCGGCAGGTGGGGTGGGGTGGGGTGGATGGAGCTTAGTATAATAAAATCACAAAAATAAGTCTTCATGCATGTTAAGAAATAATTGTACACAAGCATTTCCTGTCAAAAGCTGTCAAAGCTTATTTAAAAATAAAGCAATCCATGAATTTTTTTCTTGTACTGATTTATTTAGCCTACAAATTAAAATTATAAAAATAACTTTATTTTTATTTTTATCATTATTATATATTATTATACAGGTTATGCATAAGAATCTTTTATCCAAAACAACCGAGGAAAAAAATTACTCCAGAGTTAGTCACAATGCCAGGTTTATTGTACAATAATAATCAAGTGCTATTATAAGATTATTCCTTTATTATTATTAAACCTATTCCACATAATAATATTCAATAAAACTGTATATTAACAGGAGCTTGCTGTATGAATCCGTGAGTACGGTTTACAGATCCGTGGGAACCGATTGCGAAAGCGTGCACACCGATTATGAATTTGTGGGTACGGATTAAAAAACCGAGGGTATGTTTACAAAATCTGAGCGCACGGATTGGAAATTCGTGGGCACGATTTGTTAAACCGAGGGAACAGTTTATGAATTCATGAATACGGTTTATAAACTGAGGGGACAGATTGCAAAACCGTCGCCACAGATTTATTTTTTTTCTCCTACAGGTATACATGGCCCCGTAGGATATCAACAAAGAAACAAAGAAAATAAAATTTAATGCAAAATGGCTGACGGGTCATGAATGGCTTGTGTTTGATCACAAGAATGTCGTAATGCTTTGTCAGGATTGCCGCATGTAAGTTACGCGAAAGATAAAAAACCAAACAAGCAATTTCGTGGTGGGAACTAATCATTTTAAATTTGAGTCAGTGTATATTTTGTTGTATGCATTGTACTTTATATGTGTTTTTCATGCCAACAATGTTAATAAAATAATCAAATTCATTCAGTGGCACTCATCATTTGTTATTTTTACCGAAAAAAAAAATGGCTAGTGGAAATTCTGATTGGCTGGTAACTTTAGAAAGTTACCAGCCACATTGGCTGGTGATCAAAAAAGTTAATTTAGAACCCTGATAACAACAGTAAACACACATACACCTATATATAGCACCTCAATCCCACTGAATAACAATTAACTAACAGTGGTTTTAGTGTAAATGCACAAAAGCTAGATTTATCATGAAATACTGTAATTATATTACATTTATCCTACATTGAATATACATGTCTCCATTAATAATATAATACAGTTAGATATATCGTACATTTCTGTCGCAATACCAAGCAGTTTGAGTTACAGTAAAATAAATCTATGGAAAATGATTCTGACTGTATCATTGCGCAGTGTTTCTCCTGATTGTCAGCGTTGTTTCATCTGTTTAAATCTCAGTCACTTGTGCTCTTTACTGAATTAATTGTAGACCGAAAAAAAGGGAACCGTAAACACCAACCAGGCTGAAGCGCAAGTGACTCCCTTCTATATATTTAGGCGATATCTAGCTTATAGTGACTTGTACACCTAAATAATTTCTCAACATAGGCTAAACACCTAATTTAGATGCTCTTTCTGCCATTATTCATAAAACGGAGTGTACAGTTAAGAGATGGGATCGAGACAAGTATGTATCGGTGTGCAACATAAGAGGCTATTGTTTAGAAATGGTTAAATATAAATTGTAAAAGCAATCATTTATTAGAATGCATTTCATCAATCTCATTTTTATTTTTTATCATCTGCTTACATTTTAAAAACTTTGCCTCTTTAATTCCAAACTTTACACACAATTGAAGAATTGCATGCACAAAATGCAAAATGCCTCACATCTCTTGCAAAATGAAGCACTTCATTCAAAATAACAAACACATCTCAAAAACAAACATTTGTCTTGTGTTGCAAACACCTTTGCCATAATATGGTATTTTTTGGACATATCACACAGTTATTTAAATGTTTAGCTCTTCTTTTATGACACATCTCTTATGTACAGTTTTTGAACAGTAGTGGAGAGCAGGGGCGAAATTACCATTTTTCAGAAAAACATATTTTTAAAAGACAATGTTGTAGACAGAGATATATTTCTGCTGTGGTCAGTAACTCAGAAGTGTGGTCTATCAATACCAGGTGGTATTTTGTAGAAATGTAAAAAGACTTCAGTATAATTTCACTTTGAACATAAGTTGCACATTGTTACTTTCGACCCCATCGGTTGGGACGAATGTAACACAAAGGTGGGTCAAAAGTAACACAACAATATAAGCTAGATTTTTCTGTTACTCTTATTTTTATTAAGTATACCGGACTATGACCTTGTTAATATGTAACTGCAAACATATTCTGCCTTTTATTTTTGCAAAAAAATTATTAAATTACATTTTCATATTTCAAGTTGGGACATTGTGAATAAAAACAGAATGCAATGTGGAAGTTTTATTCAGAATACAACATAGATGACATATCAAATGTTTAAACTGAGAAAATGTATCATTTTAAAGGAAAGTGGATTTTAAATTTCATGGTTTCAACACATCTCAAAAAAGTTGGGACAAGGCCATGTTTACCACTGTGTGACATCTCCTCTTCTTTTTATAACAGTCTGCAAACGTCTGGGGACTGAGGAGACAAGTTGGTCAAGTTTAGGAATAGGAATGCTGTCCCATTCTTGTCTAATACAGGTTTTTAGTTGCTCAATTAGGTCTTCCTCTTTATGATGCAACAAAAAAGATCTGGACTGCAGGCTGGCCATTTCAGTGCCCGGATCCTTCTTCTACGCAGCCATGATGTTGTAATGGATGTGGTATGTGGTCTGGCACTGTCATGAAGGAAAATGCAAGGTCTTCCCTGAAAGAGACGACGTCTGAATGGGAGCATATGTCGTTCTAGAACTTGTATATACCTTTCAGCATTGATGGCCTTTCCAGATGTGTAAGCTGCCAACGCCACACACACTCATGCAACCCCATACCATCAGAGATTCAGGCTTCTGAACTGAGCGCTGATAACAACTTGGGTTGTCCTTGTCCTCTTTAGTCCAGATGACATGGCGTCCCAGTTTTCCAAAAAAGAACTTTAAATTAAAAAACTTTAAAATAGATATGGCTTTTCATGACCTATAGAGTTTTAGCCAGCAACAGTGAATGGCACGGTGGATTGTGTTCAACGACAATGTTTTCTGAAAGTATTCCTGAGCCCATGTACTGATTTCCATTCCAGTATCATTCCTGTATGTGTTGCAGTGACGTCTAAGGGCTGAAGATCATGGGCATCCAGTCTGGTTTTCCGGCCTTGACCCTTACGCACAGAGATTGTTCTAGATTCTCTGAATTTTTGGATGATATAATGCACTGTAGATGATGATAACCTCAAACTCTTTGCAATGTTTCTCTGAAAAACTCCTTTATGATATTGGTATAGAAACACTGCCACTCTGAGAGGCTCATTTTATACCCAATCATGTTGCCAATTGACCTAATAAGTTGCAAATTGGTCTTCCAGCAGTTCCTTATATGTACATTTAACTTTTCCGGCCTCTTATTGCTACCTGTCCCAACTTTTTTGGAATGTGTAGCTCTCATGAAATCCAAAATGAGCTAATATTCGGTATTCAGTATTAATTAAGCCTTCAGAGATAGAAGCTGTGTCTGAAGCTGCTTTAAGATGTAGTATACCTGTTTACAGTTTAATATTGATCAGACATTCCTTTTACCTAGCAATTACAACTGTATAATGATATTAGATTAATGTTTAATACAACATTTTTAACACAGAAATATGTAATGACAAAATGAAATGATAGGCCTACTTTATGATACTTATGAAAGTAATATCGCCACTAGGTGTCGGTAAGTCACTGTGTTAATAAAGAAGCCTTTTATTCAATCTATTCATCCAAGATTCAGATTCTTTCAGAAATAAATTCAAGTGTCTGTCTTTAATAATTTGTCACTGAACTGTCTATAATAATAAGTCTTTCAAAGACTGATTCATATCATGATTCAGGAATGATACATCACCCTATAGTCTATTCGCTTACTGTGACTTGGTTTTGGTTTGATGACGTCAAGGAAATACCCCCCACCCATTCACATCTGAAAACTACTACTTACCTATGTCAAACAATGTAACTGTAAAAATAATGTAAATATGTAACTTCACATAATTCTGTACATATTTGTTTACATGTTTGCATTTAAATAAAGAAAACACTTGACCCTCTTCCTGCTCTCTGTTCGTTTTCTATCTAGGCTACTTGTTTTTCATAAAAAAACCAACAAAAAAAAAACACTTTCTTTGTATATTCTAAATATTTATATTCTAACTAATTGTTTTCTTGGTGTGTGTGTGTGTGTGTGTGTGTGTGTTTATACAGTGGTCAACGTTTGAAGTGGATCAAATCCTTTAATCAAAGCTTTCCTAAAACCTAAATTCAAAATACGATATTGTAATTTATATATAATTAAACTGCATTGGGCTAACCGAGACTTGTCATAGCATTTCCATTGTATTGCTTTTTTTTTAGTTTTGACTGCTTTTATTATATCGTGTTGCACATACTGTAACTATGCATGTGATCGTTAAAAAAAAAACGTGTTCTTTATGCCCGCGATGGATACGCGGAAGTGAGTGTCTGTGTTTTGTTATAGACATAAACCATAAATATTTGACTGAAACTTGTCTGTTAAAATCTGTTTGCATGAACTTTAACTTTGAAATATTTTAACTGTTGCCCCGCCTTTTACTTCTAAAACCTCGTATTTTCTATGATAAAGTGCTGAGGAAACACGGAGGTACATTATGCTTCGCGAATTACCCATCGCGTGTTGGTAGAGGCGAGTGCCACAGATTGTTTTGCTGATTGAGAAACGTGATTGGTAAACGGTTTGCCAGAATATACCCTGACCATCCAAGAGGATAAGAATGGCTAAAATCCTTAACGTTCAACAGGATGATACGAGGAACAAGACGCCAGCTGAAAAAGAGAAAGGAGCGCTGAAGAAGGAAAACGTAACGTTGTTTGTTAAAAGCTTATTTTGATTTTCTTAACCTGTTGACTTACCTCAAGGATGGACGGTCCGACGCTTTCCCTCTTGCTCTCACCGTATAGTGCCGGTTCGCAAATGAATATCTCTTGAATGAATGCAGGGTTTTTTTTTTTTTTTAAACCACACTCGAAATGATTCACGTTGTAGCGTTAGTTGGTTAAGAGTCATATCGCAAATCGATTCTTTAGAACCCTTCAGTGAACCGGGATTATATACAGTATGCACATCAAAGTTTGTTTTTAATTAATGGACTGTATATATTATTTATTCTTAATATTTTAAATAATTGTAATACATTCGTAATTAATTTTAACAACAATTATGGCAACACCTACACAGTATTTCAGAGTTTTAGGCCTACTTAAGTGTTATACAACTTTAAATATAAAAAAAAATATTAAAACACTATTAACATTGTAACTTTTGATAAAAGAATGAGAATATATAATGCATTGTATTACAAAAAATAAATAAATGAATAAATAAATAAGGCCTTCTAATGGATATTATAGTTTGTAAAGTTGTCAAAGGGCATTTCTAAAATACCTGTAATCATTTACTCACTGGTTCCAAACCTGTATAAATGTATTCCTTTCAGTCTCGGTCACAATCTTGTTTTCAATTAAATGAAAGCAAATAGTGACTAAGTCCATCAGTCTTTAACATTTAAATATAATATAGCTGTATTTTTTGGTGACCTCTGCCTTTAAATATTTGACAATGTAACATTTATCGAAAGCTGATGATTTATTACAAATTTGTACAACATATGTATTACATTTTTTTTTTATCAATAATCATGCTTTACAGAAAACACTAAAGATTGTTGAAGCATCTGAAAAAAGAAAAACCCTTCTGAAAATTCTTGAAGAAAGAAAGGCAAGGAAGAGAGAAGCCCTTCCTTGGTGATGGAGGAGTTGTACCTCAAAAAACATTTGAGGATTTACAAAGAAAATACAGATACATAAAGAAACAAAAGCAAGACTTACAGGAAGAGCTGGAAGAATTCAAACATAAATACGAGTTTATGAATAATTAACAATTTCCATGTGTTTACAAACATAGCCTATAATAAAAAAAAAAATTGTATTATGAAAATTTCAGAATCTTAGTATGAAAATCTGAAACTTTTTTCTGTTTCTTGTTCTCTACAACACTAAAGATTAGCTGAATTAGAAAAGGAGAAAGCGGATCTACTTGCAGAGCTGGCTACATACAAAAGCCTTAACATTACACTGCAGCAGAACCTAAATGAAGTGCTACAAGGAGCCTTCTCAAAAACAGGTATTGTTTCAAATCTTGATGGATGGCCATTTTAAGTTCTCTCCAGTGATGTTAGATTGGGTTCTGACTGGGATATCTATGGGCATTCACAGAGTTGTCCCTATACACTTTTGTTGTTTTGGTTATTTGAATTATCTAAACTCTGGTTTTTGCTTTGTCATTATGGAGTATCTAGTGTGTGGAACTTTAAGACATTTTAGAATATGACTGAAGCATAACAATATGTATTATTGTAAGTAAAAAAAGTAATAAAGGGATACTACTCTCAATTAGAATATGACTTCACCCTTTTATTTTTATATATTAACATATTTGTCCCTACCATTGTTTGGTTGGTTGCAGGTCCATCTCTTCTTAACAGACCTTCTGCATCTTTTGAGAGCAAACCTGATGGAGGATCAGACGAGCTGCCCAATAGTTCAGAGGGCAACAACCCACCTCTGAATAAAAACACTTCTCAATCAACTCTGAGCCTTTATGAAATAAAGGATGGCACGGTACACAATTGTCAAGCCTTTTTACCCCATTTGTTTTCACACATCAAAAAGTCCACTTTGACCCCAATAATGGTAACAATATACTTATTATAATACTATTATATTATATAACATTATATTATATGTTAATAAGTACATTACCATTATTATTATTATATTATCTAATATATAGTAAATATATATTTTAAACTTTTTAAATATAATATTTTTTTTATTAAAAACTTGTCATAACACTTGCATATGATTGCTTTTTTGTTGTTTTTGATTGCTTCCATTGTCCTCAATTGTAAGTCGCTTTGGATAAAAGCATTTGCTAAATGACTAAATGTAAATATATACATATTGTCACAAACACAGCCTCTGTGGCTCCCTCCGATCACCACCAGAGGGAACCGTCGCCCGAGTATTAACCTCTTTCAAAACTTCATTTCCCATAACACCCCGTACCTGGGGCTGATTACCTGCACAGGTGTCGCTCATCTCCATCCCCTATTTAATGAACTCGCCCTGTTCTCTCAAACGCAAAGTCTTGTTTTGCCCATGCAGACATTACCGAGCGTTTTCCCATTGTTTGATCTCCCGTGTATGACCTGGACTGCTTATTGGACTCTGATTCTATGCCGCCTGCCTTACCGACCACTGCCTTGTTCTCTCGTCTCTGCCTGCCAGCCGCCAGCCCTGATTCTACGCTCTGTCAAGGTTTATGATTCTGATTTGTCTACGTTGTATCTAACGCCCCTGATTGATCTGTTTCTGTTTACTCTGTTGATTATTGAAATAAAGCTGCTTATGGATCATAACGCCCCTGACTCAGCGTTACAGAAGACTTTGCCAGATATTGATCCAGCGGCTTTTTTCCAGATCACGGCAGAAGTATCCGCTCAAGCCGCGGCGCTGACAGCCCATCAGCAGCAGCTGAATCGACTCACCTCTCTCACCGAAGAAATGATCCGAACCCTCCAATCACTCCGCCTGCAAACCCCGGAGGGAAATATTCCAGCAGCACCTCAACCACAGCAAATGGCCGCCGCCGTGGCCACACCTCCCGCTTCAGTAAGCCCGCGCTTGGCGTTCCCAGAAAAGTTCGATGGATCACCTGCCAGATGCAAGGGGTTCCTATTACAATGTTCGATGTTTGTTAACCAGCAGCCCTCGTTATATCCCACAGAGGACAGCCGAATTTCGTTTGAGTGCTCTTTGCTCACGGGGAGAGCACTAGAGTGGGCCACAGCCATCTGGAACGGTGATCGATCAGTTTTCACCACCTTTTCAGCATTTCTGCTCTGATTCAGAGAGGTTTTCGAACATCCCGCGGGAGGAAAGGAGGTTGGCGAACAGCTTATCGCACTCCGTCAAGGAGGAAGATCGGCCGCAGATTATGCTCTCTCATTCCGCACCCTAGCTGCACAAACTGGCTGGCCAGACGACCCTTTACGCCTGCACTTCAGGAGGGGACTGGATGCTGAGCTGCAGACCAAACTAGCCTGCCGAGATGAGGGCAAAACTCTCGAACAACTCATCGATCTGTCCATCAAGGTA
The DNA here is from genome assembly GCF_003368295.1 of Carassius auratus. Lineage (NCBI taxonomy): Eukaryota > Metazoa > Chordata > Actinopteri > Cypriniformes > Cyprinidae > Carassius > Carassius auratus. The sequence continues at coordinate 112,204 of NW_020524858.1, read as the reverse complement.
GACAATCTGATTCGGGCACGTCGGCCCCGATACCGAACTTCATCACTCACCCCAGTCAACAGCTCAAGCCCGGATCCAGAACCCATGCAAATCGGAGTTACCCGATTAAGCGAGGAGGAAAAGTCACGCAGGCGACAGCACAACTTGTGTTTATACTGTGGCTTGGCTGGACATCTACGGGCTTCATGCCCCACTCGACCGCCGCGACATTCAGCTGCGGTGAGTTATCCTTCTAGATCTTCCTCTATGTTAGAAATACCAGTCATGTTATATGTTAAGGGAATTAGCATCGAGGTGAGGGCATTGATTGATTCCGGAGCTGCGGGAAATTTTATTGATACCACTTTCATGGAGACTCATAACATCCCTTGTATTCCATGTACCTCTCACTTGGCAGTGGCAGCTCTAGATGGGCGACCGCTGGGCTCCGGTTGCATCCAAACCATCACTGAGGAGTTAGAACTCACCGTCGGGGCCCTCCATTCTGAAAAGATCCACCTCTACAGCTTCCAATCTCCTCATAACCCCATTATCTTGGGACTGCCCTGGCTGGAAAAACACAATCCAATCATCTCCTGGTCCAAGAAACAGATATCACAATGGTCAGATTACTGCAAACAACATTGTCTCCATTCCTGCACCCGACCCACGATCACTCATACTTCCTCATCAGCCTCTCAACTGCCTCAAGAGTATGACGATCTCCAGGAGGCTTTCAGTAAAACCAAGGCTGCGCAACTACCTCCTCATCGACCAGGCGATTGCGCCATTGAGCTGATGCCAGGCGCTCAACCACCCAAGGGCCGAGTGTTTCCGTTATCTCAACCCGAAGCCGCAGCCATGAAGGAGTATATCGAGGAGGAATTAGCCAAGGGATTCATTCGACCTTCAACTTCACCAGCTTCTGCAGGATTCTTCTTCGTGAAGAAGAAGGACGGAGGACTCCGCCCTTGTATAGATTACCGCGGCCTCAACGACGTTACGGTGAAGTACCGATATCCCTTGCCACTCGTCCCAGCGGCTCTAGAGCAACTACGCCGAGCAAGTACTTCACGAAGTTGGACCTCCGAAGCGCCTACAACCTGATCCGAATTCGAGAAGGGGATGAGTGGAAGACGGCCTTTTCAACCACCACTGGGCACTACGAATACCAGGTCATGCCGTTCGGCCTTTCCAACATTCCTTCCGTGTTCCAAGCCTTTGTGAACGACGTATTCAGGGATATGTTGAATCGTTGGGTCATAGTCTACATAGACGATATCCTCATCTACTCCGAAACGTATACAGAACATGTGAAACAGGTCAAAGCCGTCCTCCAACGCCTAATCCAGCACCAACTGTATGCTAAACTGGAGAAATGTGAATTCCACAAGCAGACTATCTCCTTCCTGGGTTATGTAATCAGCGCTGGAGGAGTAGCCATGGAGGAGGGGAAGGTTCGCGCTGTAGTCAACTTGCCCCTACCCCAGACTCTCAAAGAACTACAACGCTTCCTGGGTTTTGCTAACTTCTATAGAAGGTTCATCCGCGACTTCAGCTCCATCGCAGCACCAATGACTTCTATGGTTAAGAAGGGCTCTCAGCGTCTCCACTGGTCCTCCGCCACCCTCAACGCCTTCCAGGCCCTCAAGGATAGATTCACCACAGCGCCCATCTTACATCATCCTGATCCAGAGCAGGAATTCATTGTGGAAGTAGACGCTTCAAGTTCAGGTCTCGGGGCTGTACTCTCACATCGTCAGGGAGATCCACCGAAATTATACCCATGTGCCTTTTATTCTCAGAAACTAAAAGCAGCCGAGAGGAATTATGATGTTGGAGATCGCGAGCTCCTCGCTATGAAAGCAGCATTCGAGGAATGGAGGCACTGGCTAGAGGGGGCTAAACACACCTTCACAGTCCTTACGGATCACCGCAACCTTGAATACCTCCGGTCAGCCAAACGCTTGAATCACAGACAAGCCAGGTGGTCGCTCTTCTTCACAAGATTTAATTTTCAAGTCACTTATCGTCCGGGTTCCCAGAATACCAAAGCAGATGCACTCTCTCGTCTCTACGAAACCAACAACCAAACTCCAGACCACGAACCCATCATTCCTCCCACGATCGTTCTTGGACCCATCCAATGGGACATTATGACTGAGATCATTGAGGCCCAATGCATCGAACCTCCAACTCCTGAGACTCCCCAGAATCGCACATTCGTCTCTCAAACACTGAGACAACGAGTACTACATCAGGTCCACTCTACCCCAAGCTCAGGACACCCCGGTATAACCGCCACCATCCAGCTCCTATCTAACCGCTTCTGGTGGCCCTCAATGCAAGCAGACACCATCAATTACGTTAGAAACTGTATCACTTGCAACACCAACAAATCATCCCATCAATTACCCGCTGGTCTTCTTCACCCGTTACCCGTTCCTCAACGTCCTTGGTCCCACATAGCCATCGACTTTGTTACTGATCTGCCTCTCTCGCAGGGCAAAACCACAATTCTATCTGTGATCGACCGCTTCTCCAAAGCCTGCCCCTTCATCCCATTACCCAAACTCCCGACTGCCTTCGAAACAGCAGAGGCACTTTGTGAGAATGTGTTCCGGTTCTATGGCCTCCCGGAGGACATTGTCTCCGATAGGGGTCCCCAATTTACCTCCAGAGTATGGTCGGCATTCTGCCAACAGTTGGGCATCAATGTTAGTCTCACATCAGGTTACCACCCACAATCCAACGGACAGGTCGAACGTCTGAACCAAGAACTCTCCCGTTTCCTTCGATCCTACTGCAACCAGAATCAAAATGATTGGAGCCGCTTCCTTCTCTGGGCTGAGTACGCACAAAATTCCCTTCAAAAACCTTCCACTGGCATGACTCCCTTCCAGTGCATTCTAGGATTTCAACCTCCTCTCTTCCCATGGTCTGGCGAACCATCCGAATTACCTGCAGTTGATGCTTGGCTGAGACGCTGTGAGGAGACCTGGGACATCGCTCATGTTCACCTTCTCCGAGCAGTTCGTCGGACCAGAAATCAGGCCAATCGACACCGCAGAGCTCATCTGGATTACCAGCCCGGACAATGGTTCTGGCTGTCCACATGGGATCTTCGCCTCAGACTACCATCCAAGAAACTTAGTCCCAGGTACGTGGGCCCTTTCAAAATCCTCCGTCAAATCACCCCAGTATCATTTAGACTATCTCTCCCATCTCATTACCGTATCTCACTCACTTTTCATGTTTCCTTGCTCAAGCCCGCTGGTGGACCGAGAGCCGCTGGTGGACCGAGAGGACCGGAGAACCTAGAGGAGGCTGGTGACCAGAGAGCGCCTCCCCTCATCATCGATGGCCAGGAGGCCTATCAGGTACACGAAATCCTGAATTCACGTCGCCGGGGCCGATTCCTACAGTATCTGGTCGATTGGGAGGGGTAGGGTCCGGAGGAAAGGTCCTGGGTCAATGCTGATGACATACTGGACCCCACTCTCATCACGGACTTCCATCGAGATCACCCAGACAGACCCGCTCCTAGACCCCGAGGAAGACCCCGGCGACGATCACCTCATCGCGTCAGGAGCCGCTCGCAGGGGGAGGGCTCTGTCACAAACACAGCCTCTGTGGCTCCCTCCGATCACCACCAGAGGGAACCATCGCCCGAGTATTAACCTCTTTCAAAACTCCATTTCCCATAACACCCCGTACCTGGGGCTGATTACCTGCACAGGTGTCGCTCATCTCCATCCCCTATTTAATGAACTCGCCCTGTTCTCTCAAACGCAAAGTCTTGTTTTGCCCATGCAGACATTACCGAGCGTTTTCCCATTGTTTGATCTCCCGTGTATGACCTGGACTGTTTATTGGACTCTGATTCTTTGCCGCCTGCCTTACCGACCACTGCCTTGTTCTCTCGTCTCTGCCTGCCAGCCGCCAGCCCTGATTCTACGCTCTGTCAAGGTTTATGATTCTGATTTGTCTATGTTGTATCTAACGCCCCTGATTGATCTGTTTCTGTTTACTCTGTTGATTATTGAAATAAAGCTGCTTATGGATCAAAACGCCCATGACTCAGCGTTACACATATATAATAATCCAATTAAGAAGCATGTGATAATCTAGAACATTTATATGGTATAACCTTCTAAACGGACTGTATGCCTATCCCACACAGCGTAATTTTTAATCGCAATTGCAAATATGGCATCTACTCTGACTAAGCCCATTTTACTCTTACTGAAAGGTTCCACTTTAACTGTTAAGAGATCTTGGTATAGTAAAATTATATCACCTTGTTTTTAATATTAAATCTTTCAAAAACAAATGCAGGTCTTATGTGGTAGGCATAATACTTCAGTCAAGGAATAGCACAACGGGAATAATAATATCTTCTTCCTCTGGTCCTTAGGAATAATGATATTTATACTATAATGGGACCCTTGCTACTGGTGTGAAGGGTGGTAATTCTATGGGCGAACAAAAGCTAGATTAATATTTGAAGGAAAACGTGTAGAATTTGGCTCTCTTTGTTACATCATATGCCAATGGTGGCCATTCAAAAATGGGAAAAATCACTTTGTGTGTTTTTTTTGTTTTGTTATTTATTTATTTCTGAGGTTTTGCATTCCTATAACTCAGGAAGTATTAAAGATGTCTCAACATCCTTCTACTTGATAATTTGGCACACAGACATATATGTTTTTGCAATTGTTTTAACAGAGGGAAACAAACTGCAATTCTTGTTTCAACATTATTCTTCAGACATTTCTATTTAAATCTTAATCTTGGATAAAAACTTGAACAGTGCAACTGTGAACTGCCACCATTTAATGCAACAAAGATTGCTAGGAATAGCAATCTTTGCTTAGCAATTCCTCCCCGGACTAAAGAGGGGAGCGTGTGCGGCCGCTGGACTCCGCCACTTACCCATACCCTTCCTTTCTGAACACTGCCCTACCTCCACGAATATATATATCAACTAAATACAAAAATGTAGGTGGAGAAGTTGCTAAAATGTAATTGTTTTGACACGGAATGACCCATGAGAGGTTTTATTCATACAATTTACTGTAAGTCAATGGAAATCCAGAATTGACTAAAACTCTTGTCTTTTAAGATGCCTTTAATTTAAGATGTGCCTAAAGTAAATACTCATTCATTTTCTGTTTTGAAGATCCACATAGGAGAAAATATTTGGATTAGAGAAGAGGTGTGGAGGAAAATGACATCCACCACGAACAATTCTCTCTTTGTAAAAGAGATGGCTGTGGCATTGTGGGGGACAGCCACTTTACAAAGAAGAAGTGTGTCAGGAAAGGAGTGTCCCACAAACAGACATTCTCAAAACCTCCCATGACACCCTCCAAGTTGCATGTTTTGAGAGGTAATCTAATGTCTCTATTACTCCATGCATGCACTGTATGTAACCATTAGCACCACCAATTTTGTTAAAAACAGTTGGAAAATGTTCTTGCTCAAGATATTCTCATTCATATTCATCCTTCATCCTCTCATTCATACTTATACATATAAATATATACTTATTTATCAGTCAATAAAAATAAATAGAACATAATTAAACGCCTACATAATTTCATTACTATGTCTGAATAAAGCAAAATGTGAAACAAAAACATGATAATTGCCTTTTTAAGTAGTTTTACAAATTGAAAATTCACAAATAAATTGTCTAAATCATTTCTCTTTCAAGTCTGTTTCAGTGACTGGCTGAAACAAAAGGAGCCTGAAAGAGGAGAGAGAGAGAAGAGGGAGAAACAAGTGGGGCATTACATATCCCAAAAAATACAAGATATCATAAAAAAAGAAAGAAAAAATGAAAATGTATAATATGTTATTGTTCACCTTCAGTTAATTGTTGATATAGTTTTCATATAATCATTTTACTCATTCCAATAATTTTGTAAATATGTGTTAGAACAGCGATGTTTTGTCACAGTGTCTGGGTTGTGTTCCCTGGGGTTCCACTAGATGTCCTCCTTTCTCACGGTGTCTGTCACCATATCACTTCCTGTTCCCTTATTTGGTCACCTTCCTCCTTGTTGTGTAATTGATTGTTCCCTACCTGTCTCCTCTTCCCTCATTATCCTTCTGTGTATTTATACCCGGTCTGTCTGAGTCTGTGTTACGGAGTCCTTGTTTGAGTGTTATTAATGTCTGTCTATTCTTGCCTTGCCTTGTGTTCGTGTCTAGTTTATGTTGGTTTTGGATATTCTGGTTTTGACCCTGCCTGGACTGTTCACCCCTTTGGATTACCTTTTAATAAACATCATACCCGCAATTGGTTCTCTCTCTCTGTGTTTCCAGTACACCGATCGTGACATGTTTAGCCTGCAAGATTAAATAAAAAAATGTTAAAGTGGTTCCTTGTGGTCCTGCAGATTATTTAAAGTTAAATTGGAATGATTTAATTTGTCACAACACTCACTGAAAGGGACAACACGTTCTCACTCCCAACTCGTCACATATTGAAGCTTGGTCAGGATCCCTTTGGCGTCAATATTTAACTTACTGGGCACCCCTTAGGCGTCATGTTTCAACGTGCAGGGAATCCCATAGACTTCTGACCGGAGCCCGTGACGTTGACATTTGACGTGCAGGTAACCAGACCGTTGTCTGCAGCGCGTACGGGTCGAGACTACGATAATTAGGCATAAAAAAGAAAAGGCTACAATAATTTAGTTATGGAAGGGCAAGTCAATTGGCGCCCCGCGTCATATTTAACAGTTTTTTTTTATTTTATTGTAAAAATGACGTTGGTGTCTGATATTAAAGAGCCGCATGTGAAACAGCATGCAACGGTGACTTTAACAACGCTCCACCGAGTTTTGCTAGGTAATAGGGCTGCACAATTAATCGATTTTCTAATCGCAATTACAATTACAGATGCCGCAATTATGTAATGTTCAAAGTGAATTAATCGTTTATAGTCCACTTATGTTATTCTGCATGCTGAAGAAGTTTTTTCTTTCTTTCTACAGGTTATCTTAAGGGTTTTTTCATTGTTTTAATTTTAGTATAACATTATAGTAGCCTACCATTTTTTTAAGTATAAACCAATCGAATGTATAATTGAGATTTATAGATGCTATAGAAAAGCAATAAAGGTTTTTCAGTTAGAGTGTTTTTTATCTTGTTTATGTAAAAATATGGCATGCAGGTTCTTCAGACAATGGTATAATCATTCAGCGTAAATTACTGTGATAATCGTAATTAACAATCGCAATTACAATTTTATGAGAATAATCAACAATTATGATCTTTGTCATAATCTTGCAGCCCTGCTAGGTAATACTGGTATTTGTTTGTTTGTTTTTGTTTTGTTTTGTTTTTTTTTATCGGAGGCTTGTTGATGATAAAAACGTATTTAATGTGCTGTGATTGTTTGTTTAATGATTAATCACTGCAGTGCGATGCAATCAACCTGTTCATTCATTCATTAAATTTATTTATTTATTTATTTATTTATGCATTTAATTGTTTGTTTGTTTGATTGTTTATCTATTTATTTATTTGTATGTATTAATAAATCAATCAGTGGCGCTGACGTCATCGTAAGGCGCGATCCCAAGGTCCAGTGCGATTTTCCACTTGGTAAGTAGAGCAGTTAATTAATACAGATGGGAACAATCCATATATTTATGGAACAAAAACCGTTTAATTGGGTCAAGACGTTGTGTTTAGAACCTTTAGAGTTGCAAGGTATCAGTTTATGCAGTAAATGACAGCAGTCATTACAAAATATAACTTGCTGCACCACGTGTGCAATAGTCTAACGTTAGCTGAGTTAGCTAATTAAATTCAAGCTTGTGTATTTTTTCACATACAATCATGCAAGGCAAGGTAATATAGGAGATTGTATGGTTTTTCGTTATTATATGTGATCGGTTACCCATATTAAGTTAGCTCGATCACAACACTTTAGCCATTTATAAATGTTCAGATCAAGTTGCCAGATTGGTGTGTTTTCCAGTAATTGTTCAAAATCCACAATCCAAAATTATAAACACACACATCTACTACAGTATTGTGGCTCATCAAATGGCATGTAATAAAGGAAATTAAGTGCTCTCTAAAGAAGGCTACATTGTAAGGCTACGTGTCTGTCATTTGCCTTAAAGAAATAAAAGGGAACAACAGAAATATCAAAATGCCACCTGTCTAAAGCTATTTTATTCCACCTAGTACAAACTAATATCTAATTGAAAACTGACCAATCTGCCAACACCGATGGAAAAAAAATACTGGTAAAAATGTAAGGAGTTCATTTGTTCTCTCTCTCTATCTCTTTCTTTTTTTATCAGGTCCTTCAAATTCTCCCCTCCTTTATTTTAACCTCCCTCAACACAAACATACACACACACACACACACAAACCAAAGGCACTTTTAAGAGCCACGTCCGTCTTGTTACCCTGCACTTGTCTGTCTGTAGCTCGCTCTCTCTCTCTCTCTCTCTCTCTCTCTCTCTGTTTATATTTCTATTTGTTGTCTCTGTCCATCTTTTTTGTAAGTCTTTCTGTCTGTTTTTGTTTCTGCCCATCACCATGAGTGATTCAGAACTCCAAGAACAGTTAATGGAGCTGGATAAACTGGTTGATGATCAAGAACTCAATGATGAGCTCCAAAGTCTTGATGACTTGATTGGTGAGCTGCAGGAAGAGAAGGAAGTGGCACCAGTAAAGACACCTGAACCGAGGGTGCGTTGGAGAAAGAGAGACATTGATGGAAACATTGTCTATGCAAGGCCAAGATCAAGCAGGAATCAGTCAAATAAGGGTCAGTATAGTTTTTCATTCAAGATCTATTGAATAACTGCGTTGATTAGGCATTTATGATGTATCAAACAAGGAATATGTAAATCAAATCAGAAGCACTCATTTTATTTTTGACATGAAAATAAATTTGATTACGTACAGTATTTGTGTAAAGCAGTATAAACTAAATGATTGGTCTTGGTAAGGCTGTGTTGAAGCTGTGTTTATTCTGAGTGTGTTGTCAGTGGCCAACCAGCTTGCTTCTACAGCAAGCATTCTTATTTGCTTTCATCTTCTACATGATATATAGATAACTAAGTAACTGTACTGTCCACATTTGTGTTTGAGAAAAAAAAATCTGCTAGTCCTTCTCTGTAGCTAAACATTAAACAATGAGCTTTGGTCATTTCAGGCTGGTAATAAGGGAGGTAAAATTGTGCCACACGCCTTGGGACAAGTTGAAAATGTTGTAAATGTTGTTTTTCTTTTTTTTCTTTTCTTTTCTTTTTTTATCTGGTGCAGCTGATCCCATTCGGAAATCTGATCCTCCCATCAATGCACCTGCCACTAACTGTGAGGTGACCTTTGCTCCAGAAGCTGTTGGTGTGTACTTCATTGTGTAAATAACAAATAACATTTTTAAAATTTTCAGGAATACTGGCCTTTTCACAGTCAAATGCACTTGATGCAGAACACTTTCATGTATATATTAAAGTATTGCTTTTAAATATTCCATACTATTTTAACAGAGTCTTTTCTGCAAGATCTCCAGCACTCACTGAGCAATACCTCAGATGATGAGGCATCATCTCTTGAGACCTCAAGAGGTCCTCTCCTAGCTTCCTCAAACTGGAGCACAAGACAAAGTCTCTTTTCAGAGAGATGGAGGACAGAGAGACCACGTCTGGTGAACACCGCTGCGGCACATGAAAATGTAGCAACACGCATCTGCCAACAGTGTGGGAGCAATCCAGCTGCTGTCCGCTGCAGTGACTGTCGACCACAGCCCTTTTTCTGTGCTCAGTGTGATGTCAGTATGCACACCAGACATGTTCTCCATAACAGAGATGCCATGACGGCTGGATTCTACCAGCCATTGCCTCCAACAACTTTTGTTGTAGATAAGGCTCTTTCCCATTGTGGTAAGTGCTGGTTTGTGAGTGTACAACATACACATAATTCTGAGAGTTGTTAGGCCTCATATCTTTTACTATTTAAATAATGCTCTCTTGTTGTTTGATATTGAATTTAAGCTTTTTGAGCATCTCTTCTATATTTTTCAGCAATGTACTCCAATACCATTGAACCGTTACAATGTTATATCAGTCTATACAAATTGTCTTAATACTCAATCAATAAAAACGATCTTAATTCAAATGTTTGATCTTTTTCAGTACGGCTTGTACCTGTGGAGATCCCTTACAAAATCTGTGATTGTTCACGAGAGTCACTAAGGGTCAGTCCAGGGAAGACTGTTGCTGTAATCACAATGAATGGTAAGGGTGTGAAGATAAAAATCTGTTCATGCTCTACTCCCATAAGTTTGGCACAGGTCTGGATGTAAGATCTGCATGACCTCTAAGTAATGTTTAAAAAGTATACAAAGTAATGTGAAATTGTGTAAGGAATCAAAACCCTGATTAATCACATTATATTTACATTTAAGTGGATGTGTTTTTTCATTTTTCCAGGATGATATGATCTAAGCATGCCTGAGTTGAGTTGTGAGGCATGCCAAGCCACGTGGACTGCTGGAGTGGGTGATCTAAATCTGAGTGACTACTGGCCTGCAACCCTTCACTTTGCCACTATTTATGCCACAGATGTCTTCTTCTCATTTGAAGAAATGAAGATGGCTGCACCAGGACTGTCCTGCCAAGCATTTTTGAGAATGCTCGATCAGCGAACTGTCCGCTTTGGTCGTGTGAGTATTGAATTTATTTATTCTACAGTATTGTTAATGTCTTTGTATTGTGGGACGAAAATCTTTTAGATGCTAATGTATTTGTTGGTTTCCTTAATTTTAATAGTGTGGCAAGATCTCCAAAGACAGTTTTCAAAAAAGTTTTTTTGAGTGGGAGGCTGTGCGATACGAGGTGGACAAAATCTGTAAGGAAGAGCCCTTCATCTGTCCTGCGTGCAGCCCAGACATGCTGGCAGTTTCAGTCGATGGAAACCGCAAGCATTACCGTTTCAAGAATGCAGCTAGGTATTTAAAATTGTGTATAATGTCACACTGTTGAAACAGTATTAATAAGAAAAATATCGTTTTAATGTGCACCCAGTAAAATTAGATTACAAAGTATCACAAGCTTGTGTACCTGTTATGTATTATTATTATTATTATTTTTCTAGATCTGAAGAAAAGGCCATCTTTGAAGACGTCTTTATAGCTAAGGATGAAGATGTGACAAGATTTGTGGACTACATTCACAAGACATCCAAACATGTAAAAAAAAAAAAAAAAAAAAAAAGCAGACTATTAGAATAAATACAGGGCTACAGTTACCTCCTACTGAAGAGTTTATTTAGGAGATTCTTATTTTTATCAACCATTTTCCATATTGTAGGTGTTTGTGGAGGGGAGTGGTCAGCAGCCAGAGAGACCTCCCAGGGATCTGCCAGCAAGGTAGACGAGGAGGGATTGGAGGTTGCGGTTTTTCGGCACGGAGTGCTTCTCTGTGCTTTAAATATGTACAGGGGTGAAATTTTTGCCTATCCCTTGTACCTGCAAGAAAAGCTGGCCAGTAGGCAAATACATTTTTTTTGTATGGATGTGACTTGCAAATATTGGCCCTACCTCCAAAGAGTTGCAAAAAGCTGTCCAGAGCTCCAGCACCTTCTTAACATGAAGCCCTTCCTTTCAGTGTTCCATGCCAAAGCCCATGATTTTAAATGTGAGGTAGGTGAAGTTTGTGATTACTAAAACTGAACATCTGCAAATACATGTCAACACTTTCTCAGCATTATTATTATTATTATTATTATTCCTAATCAGGTGAAATGGAGTGGGGCATATCAGGATGGGGCTGGTTTAACCCTAGGTGAGGAGGTGGAACAGTGCAATGCTTTCCTGTCTAGGATTGCAGTGACTACAAAACACATGTCCAAAGCAGGTACAATGACCACATACTACACTAGTTACATTATTACATAATAAGTAGGGGGAATATGGTAACATGATATTCTCTGTTTGCAGGGCGCACAGACATGCTGACTCTCATGGCCATGCGCTGGAATCAGCAAAAGATCTACACTTTGGCCATCACACTGACCCGCCGATATCAGAAGGTAATAACATCAGTAGAATTGGTTTTAGATGTTCAATAATGTATGTTATTACTGTTTGAAGTTGTGCATTAAACATTTAGTTATTGTTCTTGTACCATCTGTGATTGCTTATAATTGCAGACCACAAAAGCTCTGTAAAACCATTGCTAAACCTAGAGTCTTTAAAAGTTGAACTGGCAGTGACAGAGAGCCAGTTGGAAGACTGGCTCAACGAAGTAAAGGAGTGGGCAGATAGTGAGTAAATGACTTATGTATATACATATGTATGTGTGTGTATGAATGGTATAATGTTATACTAAAACAAAAATTAGAGCAATGAACCCTTTAAATAACCTCTAGAGAAAAAAAATGCATCTTTAGCACACAGAATAACATAAGAGGCTTTTGAGTGATCAATTACCACTTTGAACGATTGCATAAGATTGCCACTTTTTAACGATTGTAGCATCTCTAATTGCAATTAGAAAAGTGATTAATTGTTTAGCCCCTATATTTTATATGACAAGCTACGCAATTCAAGCTCATAATCACAGATGCATCGCATGCAATAGTGAATGTGATATTGCATAGCTTGTGAACTACTGCTCTGCGTATTAAATGCTGCTCCATCTGAAAATAGGTGATAGAGATTTATTTCCAATCACAGAACTGGCTTTACTGATGAGATGCGCATGAGTATCGCATGCAATATATCGTGCAGCCCTTATAACATATATGTGTATATATAATATTGGTAACACATTTTGTCATGAATAATTGTTATTGTAATTTTGTGTAAAAATCACACATTTCTTCTCAGCAGCAGCAACAACAACCACAAATGATGCTGATGCCTTGGCCAGCAGAATTGAGGTACTTGTGGCGAGTATCAAGAGACGTTCTCAGCGTCTCTATAAAGATACAGATGGCAACAAAGGTCGTGCCAGGATCCGCCGCAAAATCAGGGAGGAGAAGGGGACCCTGACATCAATTGTTGAGAAATACAACAGAATGGTTCCAAACACAGAAACTCTGTGCTTGGAAACCATTTTGTCTGGTGAGACAGCTTGGCCATGGCAGCTACCACACAGTGGTATGTTCACTAGTCTTCTGACAATTATACATATTTCAACCACGATGCCTCAAATGTCAATCTGCAACCCCATCTGATTTTAAATATTAAAGAAGGTTGATGTATGACAATTTTTTTTCATGCATTCCAGACTCTGTTAATTTTAGGACAAAGAGAAAGGCATTCGACATCATGATGTCATTAAGGAGACTTCAGGAGGAGCAGAAGATTCTTGTTGCAGAGATGAACAACCATTGGAGATATCTTTCAACTCGTGCTGATGCCCTCAGAGAACTGTCCTGCTGCTTTGCCAAGGAGACAATAAAAAGTATGTATTTGTAATATATGGCATATTTGTCATATACGGCAAACATAAGCATAGGGTTGCCCCTGACCAAAGATTTTTCTTTAAAATGGACTCACAAAAAACTCAGAAACATTTCCTTGTAGCATAAGTGGCTGTAGCTGTATGAGCTATCGTTACACTTTGCCTAAATCTCTATCCAATTGGTAGCTGAACGTTGTCAATCTTGCTTTTTTGGAGTTGTACTTGAAACTCTTTCAATGGTCCAAATTTAAATTTATTGCCCCACATATGTAAATACTGTGTAATAACTACAGGGTCCAGCCTTGTTATTCATAATATCTGCCTGTGAGTTTTAACATGTCCTGTGGAATATGTGTGTTTGTTGTTTTTTTTGTTTGTTTGTTTTTTTTTGTTTTTGTTTTTTGCAACGTATAACCACTCCAAATTAGACCAACTATGACTTTTCTAACAGACTAACATTTTAGGTTACTTTTAGGTGGCAGCCCAAATAAGCATACACAACAATGATGAGTGTTTAATGAAAGTTTATAAGGGAGGCTTAATGGTTTTTTGTTGTTGTTTTTCCATTCTTTTAAGATTCGCAATGTGGCCTAACTGAAGAGGGTTTGAAAGGTCTGCAGTGCATCATCCACAGAAAGCAGCGTAAAATCAGAGATATGAGGGTGCAAGCAAGAGACTGTTACCTGCAAGTTTTGACTGGAGCAGAGAACACCAACTTCTTTAACCAACTGTCAGCTGATGACTACAACAGTGACTTCGACATTTCTGATGACGAACTGTAATCCAGAAGACAATGTTTTTTTTTTTGTTTTTTTTTGATGGTGACCTTGACCTTAACCCTGAATCTAAAGCATGTAATAAAATCTGCTGTTGATCACCTTATAAATATACCCAAAGTGTACTGTCTGTTTTTTTCCACGTTACATAGAAATTATTTTATGCATGCCTCCACAACCAGTCAGTGGTGAAAATGAAGTGCATTATTGTAAGGCTAAGTACAGTACTGTACTAAATTATAGATTTGAGGTACTTTCTCATCATGCCACTGTGTAGTTGGGCTAGGCTATAGTTCACAGAAACTTTATTTTGTTATAAATAAAACTACTCTTTTTGTGCTTACAATGTAAGTACAGCCCAACTTAGAAACCAAACATTCAGTTGAGTAATGGAGAAAATAATTAGCAGACCAACCTTTATTAAAAATATAATTTGATAATGTTGTCTACAACGGGTTTTTAATCTTTTAGGTGTTGCGGAGCTCCAAATATGATCATCATTGTTTGAAGGACCCCCATTCTTGTAAATGTAAAATATATTTATATGGTTTCTTCTATAAATACCCAATTTACCATGAAGAACGCATATTATAAGTAAAGCAAAAAAATTAATTGGAAAATTAGTTTCTATTAAACTACATTATTATTCTTTGTTTAAAGTATTACATGTATTTAAAGAACTGTATGTATCTTTTTAATCAAAATTCTGAAATTGTAAAATATTTTGTATTTCTTTGTTTTCATTTTTTTTAATTGATTTAATATATGAATAATTTATTTTTAAATTCTTAATCATATTTTTGTGGTAATTATTTTATAATTATTACAATTATAAAGAATATAATAATAACAATAATACTAATTATAATACCATTTTCACATATAATTTTTTAAAAATTATTATTCTCCAAACCTTTCCAATGACCCCTTAATACTTGTTACTTCCAAACAATTGAAACCTGGTTAGAGACATGGAATAAGCTCATTATAATAGGGACACAGAAAAGCATGACTGGACCGAACACTTGACTTGTGTTAGTCAAGTGTTCGGTTTTTTGTGTGTGTATGTGTTCTGTTTTTGCTCTCTCCCTTCCTCTCTTTCAAATGCTGATGACTAACAGATCGAGTTCAGTTAGCTGATGATTCTGCTGACGATGGCACTGTCCTGATTGGTTCATTAGAGAAAATGTTTGGAGTTAAAAGGCAGAGCTGAGACGTCTGTGCTATGGAGGCTTGGAGTAGGAGGTCTTTTTGTAGTTGGTCCTTAGCATAGGTGGGTTGTGTTTAGGAGTTAGTATGTTTTTGTTTATGTTGGCCTTGACCCCTCCTGAAGCTCTGTTTGCTTCCTTGTGTTCAATAAATTTAATTATGATTTGCATGGATTATGGTTTTGTGTGAGTCAGTCGAAGGGGAAAGCTCCCTCCATTCATCCACCACTTTTTTAGTACTACTTCCCATCCCTAAAATGGGGAGGTATGTAAACAAACACATTATGATGAGGAAAAATCATTTCCCAACACAAGTTCAACCTTCACCAAAGGAAAATGAATGATAAAAAGAAATAATATGTTGGCTACATATGTTACTTTTACCTTTGAATAAATTTTTTACTGAATTTTTGTTTTCAGTTTCAGCACCATAAATCTAACATATGCATGTTGTAAATATAGAAAGGGGCAGAAATAAACAAACTTTTCAGACATTAATGTGATAACGGTTTATTGTCCATGATAAAGATAGTACATCTGCATAGGTTTAATTGCCCCCCCCCCCAGAAGAGACCAGAAGTGATCCTAAAAGAGGAAAAAATTGCACATTTCAAATGGCTGTAACTCAAACTCCAACAAGCATGTCAAAGGGAAAAACAGCAAGATAACTACTTATGATATGATTACTAAATAAGACTTGATGCAATTTTCTCACATATACAGAAAGTTTAAAAATAAGTGTTTTAAAAAGTGTTCTTAGTATAACACCAAATTTCAGTCTGGTTCTCAAATATATCATAAAGGTTTGCACAATGAACATATTGAGGTAGCCCTTTGTTCATTAAATATACTATTTACTTCATTTCATTACTAAAAGGTTTTTAAACTACATTACCCATACGCCTTTGGCACTATATTGATGTGACATGGGACTGTAAATTGTAGTTAATTGTAGTTCCCTACTTATGCTGTAGGGTTAGGGTTATGATTTCGGTAAATGGGTAATTTCTTTGCTACATATCAATCACTTATTGTTCAGTGACAGTTGCTGAAGTCATAATGACAATAAAACATAGTGTGCAACATGAAGCACCTTGTATTTTTGCCTAAACATTAGTCCAGCCACAGCGTGTAAAAATCCACGTCACACAAACTTGTCCAAATGTGGTCATTACAGGATCTTCTGGCAGAAGTAGGGTTATACCAGAAGTTCAGTTAAATATTTTTTCTTCTCGTTAAAAATAAAAATATAATTTTACAGGTATACATTCCTATCTTGGGGTAACGTGACGTAGAAACAGTTTAGTGAATCCTTTTTTCAAAGCATTGATTTTCATAGTATGAACCGGTAGGAGGGTAATTGTGACAGCTGTGTACTGTATACAAATAAACTATTATGTGTGCATATATATGTATGTATATATATATATATATATATATATATATATATAATAGATTTATTTGTAAACTATTATATAAATATACTCATACATATATAATAATATATTTATATTATTTATATTTCATGTTTGCCATAACAGACAGATGGTTCATATAAACTTACCTATACAGAGATGCAAACAGGTAGGAGGGTAAAAAGGTGAGAACCGAGGACATGCTCCAAACAGAATTATTTGTTTTACATGAAGATTATTTGACAGAAGATTTTTGTTTTACATGCTAATTGTAAGTTACTTACAGGTATTTGTACAATTATTTGTATTACCTAAAATGTCAAAAACTGTAATTTTACAAACACAAAAACTAAAAAAATAAATTTTGGACAATTTTATAAACATTATGTATTTAGTCAAAAGCCTATCTTATAAAAGATGAAGTGCTATGAAGGTTAAGACAATATTGGCTGATAAGAGCTAAAATGCTAAATGTTTGCCCTCTCTCTTCACCGTTCCCATATCTCAGACCTCAAATATTATCCTTTTTAGACAGTTTGGTAAACAAGTAAAGAAAATACTATACAGTTATTAGTCTTAGTTTTCCAATACAATTAAGGTACAATTAAACTAGCTTTTCTGCAACTGGTCCCAATTCTTTATTTACCTTATGTACACTTTCTCATAAGATCTAAGCAAATCTAAGTGACCTATTTTGCATCTATGCTGTATTAAGGTTGCACTGTAAAAAAAATATTTCATATATGTATTATATTTTAATATTTATTATACAAGTAATGTCTTTGGGAATGCCATTATAATGAAAAGCATGACTGTAGCATGTCCTATCCATAGGACTGTTATGCAGTTCCTGACAAATGTAAAAGGTGTTTAAAATGATACTTAAAAAAAAAAACATACTAAAACAGTATATGCACTGTGCACAAACTTTAATGAAGAACAGCAAGCAAAAGAACAACAACAAAACACTCAGAATTGAAGAGTGCTTAACAAGTCCAGGTATTCATGGTCAGTAGACTGTCATGGTGAAAGCTGGTTGGGATTTGTAGACTCTGGCAAAAAATGTTGGAACTCACTGGCAGGCTCCCATGTGTCATCCCAAGTTTTGCCACTGTAAGTATCATAAGTTGAACATATCATTAGAACACAGAACAAAAATAAAGATTATTGTTGGGATTAATTTAGATTTCATTGACATTTATTGATATTTGTCAATAAATGTGTCATTTGTTTAAGAAATAAATAAAGCACTCTTAGATTACATGGAAAGGGGCTATGGTTTGCAGTTACAGAATACCGGACCAGTTTTAAGACTTCAGCATGTTTTGATGTTGCATTCCAAGCAGATCTGGCAGTTCTACAGACTCTGGGATAAGGATGGTGACTGCATCTTGCTCACATGGCCATTCATCATTGTTCTCCTCTTCTTCAGATTTAATACTGTTCTTTTTCTCATTGCCCTAATCTTCCTTTATGCATTTTATCACCACTGCTGTCACTGTTCTAGTCTTCATTGCAAGACACTACTGGAAGCACTTATTGTTTTAAAACCTCAAAAAATAAGATGCAAGTTTATTCATTTGAGTCTTGATGGATGTATTTTTACATCATCAGTTGGGACCACAGATCTCATTAGACTGCTATTGGTTCATTGAAAACCACATTTTCCATCTTAGAAATTTGCTAAATTAAGTTTTTTTTTTAATTAAGTTTTATGTTTCAAATGCTGAAAAATTATTTTCATGATTCACTACTACTACTAACGCATTACTGGGTAAATGTCCTCGGTCAATGTCCTGCTAAATAAATACGCTTCAGATGATTGTGTATGTAGCAGCTTAGCTAAAAGCAAAAATATGTTCACATCAGCCCCATTTTATTGTCAATACACAGGCTGCCTGTCAAATATTTTTTTTCAATTGTATTAATTGTTTAGAAAGCACTGAACTGTCTAGCTTCCACAATCTATTGTATCCACTTCACAAAATCCTGGGCTCTCCCTACTAACTAGATCTAAATTCACTCAAGGAGGTAGATCATTCTCCTATTTCTATCAAAAAAATTGTATATTCTTTTAAGAATTTAAGTTTCAGTCACACTCTCTGAGTTTCAGTCCAGACTACTGGTCATTGCCCTTTCTCTTGCCACAGACATCAATAAAAGAAACTTCCATGCTGCTTGTAAGAGACCATTTTAACTTTGCCTACATCATATTGGTCATGGAATAGACTACTTAGCATTACAATGGAATAATAAAAAAAAAAAGTTAAATAAAACAACTTACCACACAGTACAAGGCAACCAGTGGACTTTCAGTTCTGCTTTTCCCTACACACACAGAGAGAGTAATTATTATTTTAGCTGTTTACGCAATCACTGGATAGTGCATAACATATTGTCAAGTAGCCTAATAAAATACATTACCTCATTTATTCTTTCCCCAACTATTTTATCAAACAGGAAGATCTTCTGCCTACTACATTTTCGGCAACCTTTATGATAAAAAAAAAAAAATATATATATATATATATATATTAAGCAATGGGTGTTTTCTTAGATTATTAAGCAATGCTATGTTCATGAATCTCACTTGCAAGGTTATCATTTCACTCGTGAGGTTATCTGTGGTTCTGTCCACTTGTGCCCAATTGACTTTGTCCCTGCTTTTTGTGGATAGAGCAAAATGGGTTGAGTTTCCCAAAGCCCTCTTAGCTTTAAGGTGCAATAGGTCATTGTCTTCTGAAATATTTTTGTTATGCTGTTTGAAAATCTCTTCACATCCCAATAGCAATTATTAAATTAAGTGGTTTATGTATTTCAATCAATTAATCACCTTTATTTACATAGCACTTTTAACAATACGGATTGTGTCAAAGCACTGTACAGTATCAAATAGTAGAATAGAGTGTCATTAATGTATAATGAATTATATATATATGTATAATAAAGATTAAACACTCAATTTTCAACTTAAGCCTTAAGGCATTTCATTATTGAATGCAGAGACGTTATTGCCTAAGTCAGCTCCGTTTAAATAGATTCTGTGTAATCAATTCAACGATAATTGCTAGAAATTTAGTGTCCCCATTTAATAATGTATTTAAATATTCGGTGTAAGGTGTAGGCCCAAAAAATGTATGTCCAATCAAAACGCTCATTTCAAACATTTCTATTGGCTTCCCTACCTGACTGTCAACATGAATTGAGAAAACATAGTACAGTTAGTAAAAGTACTACAATACCAGGAAGGAAGGTCAGTTTGTTTGTTGGTCATTCTTGCTCTGTCTGCACAGCGTATACGTAAACGCGCAGATGACATTTTTCTCTGCGTGAACCAGTGTGCAGAAGTATGTGCAGTGTGCATTGTAGTAATGTTGTCTCTGATTGTCTGATCTGCATGTGTATATGCCTTCAGGGTGTGTGGCTTTGGACAGCGATTTGCAGGGAGGGTCGCTTTTAGGCTAAAATTAGCTTTGGAACCACAGCCCCTGGACACTATCCACATAAACACAGCTATATCTAAAGAACAAAATACTGTGTATTGGTTAACAATGA
Organism: Carassius auratus; assembly: GCF_003368295.1. NCBI lineage: Eukaryota > Metazoa > Chordata > Actinopteri > Cypriniformes > Cyprinidae > Carassius > Carassius auratus. Next base: position 91,820 of record NW_020524858.1, on the reverse strand, counting down.
CCCGAATAAATCTAATTTGCCTAAAGTCCACTTTGTCTGAAAGCAAATCTATTAATAGTGTTTATTTAGGTATATCACTGCAAAACAAAACTTACCCTTTCTTCTCTTCTTCACACATGGCCCCTCCTGCCTCAAGGACTGGGAGATGGAAGAGGCAGCAGGTGGAGGACAAGACTGTGGAAAGGAGAGATCTGTGGGGATAAGAGACGGAGGAGAGACAGAGGTGGCAGAAGGTGCTGCTGAACAGACTGAGGTTTTTGTTCTTTTCTTCCTCTGTCTCAATAACTTAGAGCATGGCAGTGGAGGTGGAGGAGGAGAAGATTCTGAAGGAAGACCAGCTGGAAAAGTAGTAGAGGAGGGAGGAGAGAGAGAGGTTGAAGAGTATTGGGAAGACAGAGGAACAAGGTTGAGTATAAATAGAGTCTCGGACTCCTTTGTGGGTTTCATCGGCTGCTCCACGGCAAGGCTCTCCAGCTCCGGCTGCTCCACGGCAAGGCTCTCCGGCTCCGGCTGCTCCACGGCAAGGCTCTCCGGCTCCGGCTGCTCCACGGCAAGGCTCTCCGGCTCCGGCTGCTCCACGGCAAGGCTCTCCAGCTCCGGCTGCTCCACGGCAAGGCTCTCCGGCTCCGGCTGCTCCACGGCAAGGGTCTCCGGCTCCAAAATGGAACCATTGCACTGTTCCTCACTGGGGCTGTTGTGCTGCTCTGCGGTGGGGATGTCACTGTCCGGCTGCTGTGCTGTGGAGGTTGCTTTAATACAAGTTTAAATTCATTTAAAATCTGTATTATATTAACAAAGAAAAATACACATTTTAAATAATAATTATTATTACTGAACACATATCTTGCTCTTACACTTAGTCAAAATAAATTCATAAGCCCTCTGCATCTTCTCCAAAAACATTTTTGTGACAGGAGTGGGGTGCAGATGGGTAATTACATCTGCAACCCACTTATTTGAAGCCTTATTTTGTTTGCCAATAAATAAAATGGGCTTGTAACCCACTGCCTCAAGTTTCCGCACCTGAAAAACAAAAACAGTTACTACACTTTAGTTAAACCTACTGAATTATTAGATACATAAGTACTGTATAAAGCAATTTTATTTTCAAATCATTTAATGGAGTTTAAATTTAATGTTTTTTTTTTTTAATATACAAGTACAAAGTTTACTTTCAGATAAGGCCAGTTTCTACCATTACCAACATGACTTTATGTTGCCTTTATTTGACAGAGAACACAACTTATTTCTATTTAGCACAATTTAAAGACAAAGAATATTCCTTGTACTGTAGGAAATAAGAGTACATTTATAAATGCCTCATCATACTGCTACGTATATGATTTTCACTATGTGACAAACATGGCCTTTCAGTTACACTTCAAATAACACTTTGCATTTTTAAATTACATTTGCATGTTACTTACTGCAATACGAGCAGAATCGATTACACGGCCAACATTTCTGCTTTTCTTAACAGATTGCCCCCACTGTCTATCCAGTGACACCACTTTGTCATTTTTTTTTTTTTTAGTGGATAGACTTCCAAAGCAGACATAACAGCTTTTCCTGCTGGCCTGATTGGGCGTCTGGCAAGATGGGCAGGGTCGGAATTTGGGCCGTGTCATAACTTGACAAGAAATAGAAATATACACAAAAACAAAAAATAGACAGACAGACAATGTGTTAAAATAAAGAATTTGTCAGAGAGAAACAAAAAGACGGACAAATATGACAATATGAACAGAGAGAGAGGGGGAGAAAGAGCGCTACAGACAGACAAGTGCAGGGTAACAAGACGGACGTGGCTCTTAAAAGTGCCTTTGGTTTGTGTGTGTGTGTGTGTGTGTGTATGTTTGTGTTGAGGGAGGTTAAAATAAAGGAGGGGAGAATTTGAAGGACCTGATAAAAAAAGAAAGAGATAGAGAGAGAGAACAAATGAACTCCTTACATTTTTACCAGTATTTTTTTTCCATCGGTGTTGGCAGATTGGTCAGTTTTCAATTAGATATTAGTTTGTACTAGGTGGAATAAAATAGCTTTAGACAGGTGGCATTTTGATATTTCTGTTGTTCCCTTTTATTTCTTTAAGGCAAATGACAGACACGTAGCCTTACAATGTAGCCTTCTTTAGAGAGCACTTAATTTCCTTTATTACATGCCATTTGATGAGCCACAATACTGTAGTAGATGTGTGTGTTTATAATTTTGGATTGTGGATTTTGAACAATTACTGGAAAACACACCAATCTGGCAACTTGATCTGAACATTTATAAATGGCTAAAGTGTTGTGATCGAGCTAACTTAATATGGGTAACCGATCACATATAATAACGAAAAACCATACAATCTCCTATATTACCTTGCCTTGCATGATTGAATGTGAAAAAATACACAAGCTTGAATTTAATTAGCTAACTCAGCTAACGTTAGGCTATTGCACACGTGGTGCAGCAAGTTATATTTTGTAATGACTGCTGTCATTTACTGCATAAACTGATACCTTGCAACTCTAAAGGTTCTAAACACAACGTCTTGACCCAATTAAACAGTTTTTGTTCCATAAATATATGGATTGTTCCCATCTGTATTAATTAACTGCTCTACTTACCAAGTGGAAAATCGCACTGGACCTTGGGATCGCGCCTTACGATGACGTCAGCGCCACTGATTGATTTATTAATACATACAAATAAATAAATAGATAAACAATCAAACAAACAATTAAATGCATAAATAAATAAATAAATAAATAAATAAATAAATGCATAAATAAATAAATTTAATGAATGAATGAACAGGTTGATTGCATCGCACTGCAGTGATTAATCATTAAACAAACAATCACAGCACATTAAATACGTTTTTATCATCAACAAGCCTCCGATAAAAAAAACAAAACAAAACAAAAACAAACAAACAAATACCAGTATTACCTAGCAGGGCTGCAAGATTATGACAAAGATCATAATTGTTGATTATTCTCATAAAATTGTAATTGCGATTGTTAATTACGATTATCACAGTAATTTACGCTGAATGATTATACCATTGTCTGAAGAACCTGCATGCCATATTTTTACATAAACAAGATAAAAAACACTCTAACTGAAAAACCTTTATTGCTTTTCTATAGCATCTATAAATCTCAATTATACATTCGATTGGTTTATACTTAAAAAAATGGTAGGCTACTATAATGTTATACTAAAATTAAAACAATGAAAAAACCCTTAAGATAACCTGTAGAAAGAAAGAAAAAACTTCTTCAGCATGCAGAATAACATAAGTGGACTATAAACGATTAATTCACTTTGAACATTACATAATTGCGGCATCTGTAATTGTAATTGCGATTAGAAAATCGATTAATTGTGCAGCCCTATTACCTGGCAAAACTCGGTGGAGCGTTGTTAAAGTCACCGTTGCATGCTGTTTCACATGCGGCTCTTTAATATCAGACACCAACGTCATTTTTACAATAAAATAAAAAAAAACTGTTAAATATGACGCGGGGCGCCAATTGACTTGCCCTGCCATAACTAAATTATTGTAGCCTTTTCTTTTTTATGCCTAATTATCGTAGTCTCGACCCGTACGCGCTGCAGACAACGGTCTGGTTACCTGCACGTCAAATGTCAACGTCACGGGCTCCGGTCAGAAGTCTATGGGATTCCCTGCACGTTGAAACATGACGCCTAAGGGGTGCCCAGTAAGTTAAATATTGACGCCAAAGGGATCCTGACCAAGCTTCAATATGTGACGAGTTGGGAGTGAGAACGTGTTGGTTTGTACGTGTGTGAAAATACATGAAATGTGTTAAATGTTTTGAGAAACGTGTCTTTGTTTCGAGTACTGAGAGAATGTTTTGGAAAATTGGGCCAAATGAATGAGTTATAGTGTTAGCAGTCGAGAAAACTGCAAACTTGATTTGCTTGATTACAGAATTAGCATTTGGGACGGGGAGCATGAATAAATGCATTTAGTTTCTGCATGGCATCATGAAAAAAAATAATAGTCCTGTAATAATAACACTCTGATCCACTGACATAAGAAATAAGATTAGCTATCAACAAAAAGACAAATGATCAATAAAGATATGAACAGCATATTACTAATAACTACAATAATATAAACACCTCTTCTAAAACGATCATAATCTTTTTAACTTGGTGTGGATCAGAGTTTAGTTCATGTTGTATCTGGTTGTGTTTATAGATGGATGGAAGTGTCATCAATCCAGTCTTTACTTCTTTTCCTCTGAGAGGAAGAACTGGAATGAGAGCAGAAGATACTGTAGAGAGAGAGAAGCAGATCTGATCATCATCAACAACAGAGAGGAACAAGTGAGTGTGTGTGTGTGTGTGTGTGAGTGAGAGAGAGAGAGAGAGAGAGAGAGAGAGAGAGTGTGTGTGTGTGTGTGTGTGTTGATTTTTGACATTCTGATTCCCATGTCTCTTCCTGAAAGAAAACAGGAAGCAGGTTTCACTTGTTTTACAGAAGTAAAAGAAATTACAGAGCTGTTATTCAACACAACAGTTCAGAGGAAATAGAAATATCTAGAATTATTGTTTTAGGTGAGTGTTTGATCTTTCTTTAGTTATTTTCATATATGAGTGTCATCTTATGATGTGTCATTGGTCACTGAGCTTCTGAGACTTTAATTCTGTGTCAAAGTAATTTTGATGGTTTTATTTAAAGCTCTTTATGTTGTGAAAAACATCTGATCAAGTGTGTCTTTGTCAGTGAATCATGGAGAGCTGCTCATTCTGATATTGTTGTGTTTCTCAGTTTAATGTGTTTATTAATAAGTCTGTGATCTCTGTATTTCTCATCATGCACTATTTACTCTGAGGTAGAAACTGTCACTCTACATCTTCATGTGTCTGCAGAGAGTTCTATATGATGAGCTCTATAACATACTCATTTAATACGAGCAGCATTTCTATTTCAATAAATCTATTTACTTCAGTTCACTGTAGGTGTTGAACAACAGAATTTTGGAAATATAAAACTCTCAATATTATAAACTCCCATTGCAACATCTACATGTGAGTAAAGTACACTAGTGTAGAGCTGCAGGTCAGTTCAGTAAAGTTATCTTAAATTTCACACAGGGTTTATTGCAGGACTGTGGGATATGCATTAAAATAAATTTTCACCATGCAGTCTAGACAGATGTTATTATAATCGATAAACTGACGTATTTGACATTTTAAAAAAATTATCAAATGGAATGATGTCTCTCTAATTCATTAATCATCAGTTGTTTTGGATCAAGATTAAACAGATGTCGCAGCCTTGACAAAAAAAAAACTTGTTTTAATGACTTAAATGATTAAATAATTAAGACACAAAACAGGTTAAGTAAAATATGCTAAATATAATATCATACAAATATAAAGTGATAGACTGCAAATAAGACTGCAGTTTAATATTTTGCATCTACATAACAAAGTGAGTTATTTTTAACAAGCAATGATTCAAAATAAAACCAAACATGATGTGTAATAAAGACAAATATTTAGACAAAAATAAGAATGAATAATGCAGCACATTTCTTGTGTCGCACCCAGTAGGATGTGTGCTGAACACACAAAATCATGCTCTCTGTAAGCTATGCATACAGCACAGATAGCAACAAGAGTTATTTGAAACACATAAAAGATTTAAATGAAATAATATTGACAATGTACATTATATTATTTTAAATATCTGGGTACAGAAATTGACTCCAAGTTTAAATTTGACAAGCACTTAGAAAGTGTCTTTAAGAAGGCATATCAACGTCTAGGCTTACTGAGGAAATTGAGGAGCTTTAATGTGGAAAAAGATATTCTGATTGTGGTGTATAAATCCCTTATCGAATCTGTGCTTGCTTTCAACTTTGTATCCTGGTATAACTCTCTTTCTGTTAAATGCAAAAATAGACTTCTAAGGATTATAAACATAGCTGGTAAAATTATTGGTGAGAAACAAGTAACCCTGTCTGATCTTTATATTGTGGCAGTAAAAAGGAAAGCATCTGCTATTGTGATAGACTCTGCTCATCCTCTGCACAGCTCATTTGATTTACTTCCGTCGGGTAGACGATTTAAAGTACCTTTGGCGAAAAAGGCCCAATATAAGAAGTCTTTTATCCCGACGGCCGTTGACATTTTAAATAGGAAATAGGGGAGGGGGTTATCTTAAATTGTGTGGTTGTCTGTTGTATTGTATTGTTGTTAGCGGTGTATTGATAGTTGTATATTGTTTGTTGAGCCTCTTGTCTAAAGACAATTTTCTACCCCTGTGGGGATAGACAATAAAGCTTTTTTGAATTTAGAATTTTTTAATTATATGACATTTAAAGATAATTTTGGTGATTTGTCCTACAGTCCGCCTGTTCTTACCTGCACAGACAATGCAGGCTAGTGTAAATCTCTGCAATGTTCTCCTTGAGAATCCAATTTCTAAAATGTTATTAGAATGAATTAATTTCTAAATTATTGTAATACAGTAAGTCTGAAACATAAGCAATGTTGAAAAAAATAGTTCCATTTGGAGGGAACTTCGAGCTGTGTCCTCTAGGGGGCGCTATGTGGAACACCTCGTCGTGACCCAACTTGCTGGCCGGCAGGGCTGGACTGGTAATCTGGCATACCGGGCAAATGCCCGGTGGGCCGACGCACATAGGGGCCGGTCGATATAATATGATTTTATTTAATTTTTTTAATTGGCCAACGACCGGCCCATAAAGCAGGGACAGCGGCCCATTGGTTCATTTTCCATACTGACACTAGGCTGGCCCAATCATCTCTTAACGGGCTCCACCCCTCCCCCTCTGTATCTTGTGTCAGATGCAGTCAGTGGCTCAGAGACAGAAATCTTTAGGATTGAGAAGCAAAAGCAAGGGGAGGAAAAAGAAGCAAAAATTCAACATGTGCAAAAATAACCGACATGTTTACTGCTGTAGCTTCAGTTTCCAAGCCTACAGTAGCTGACGACATTTTACAAAAACAGGTGAATATAGCACATGGAGGTGACTAGCCATGGCAGCAGGTGGAGCAGGAGGAGCAGGTGTCTAATAGTGAAGTCAAGGAGAGACAGAGTGAGCAGGAGAGTGTAATAAAAACGGTAAGCATGGTAGCTACATGATTAACAGGAAGGGAGTGTTAATCAGGGCGGGTGCAGGAGGATAGTGTGATGATTTAACGTTACCTAAATTAATTAATATTATAATAAGACAACATAATCGTTGTCGCTATTATAAAGTCTGTCAGATTGTCACCTACTGCACTAGCCACTCAGCTAAAGTCAAATAACACAGCATGAGCTATTTTGCATTGTTTTTGTAGCTAGGTTAGCAGAGTTAACTTATTCAATTGAACTTCGGCTGACTATTCTAATGTTAACCCTTTAAACCCCATAACGGCCGTTCAGCCCTTCTCTCGAAAAACTTGAAATGATGCCATTTGATTATTTTAATTATTAATCAAAATGGCTGCGTATGGCTGAGAGAGAGAGTCGCCCACGACGAGTTACACGTTGGAAGAGAGGTAGCTAACACATGATATTTGGGGAATAAAACTCGCCTTGCATTTTCAAAGCTGTATATTTTTGTTTAGCTGTATATTCAACGAAGTAGATATTTTCTCATGTTTCTAATTAATTTACAATATCATTAATATGCAATATTAATGGTGAGTGAATAATATGAATATCATATATATTATTAGGACGTTTTGTGTGAGTAATTTGGTAGTATAGTTTCATTTTCTTTTTTTATGGGAAGTATCTCAACAATGAGAGGTATTGTTGTTTGGTGTCATATTAAAGAGGGGTTTGTGCTCTTTAAAACAAAGTAGCCTATACTTGCAATTGTAAACTAGTTTTTCTGCTGTCTGGTTCATTGGGACAAAAACATTTCTTTTTAGAATTAGCAGAATTCTACATCCACATTCTATTGGGTTCTAAAGGATTACCTAGCTTTTATAACATGGAGCACATTGTCCATCTAGAAATCCTGCTCTTCAAGAATACAGGACTATATAACCAAAATGGATTCTTACTAAGTGTACTTTTAATAACTCTTCCAACAATTTAATTATCTCTGTCTCTCTGTCCTTCTCTATAGTCAAGCCAGGTTGAGTTAGCAGTGGAGGAGAGCACCTTTGATCACCAGGGAGTCAGTCAAGAGAGAGTGAGTACACTGGTCCACTTGCTCTGGGACACTGGTCCATGGCACTTAGTTCTCAGCTTTGTAGGGTTTTTTGAATTTTCCAATGAAAAAGCTCTGCTCTCGATTGGTCTCTCTTTCCAAGCAAAAAAAAAAGGGAAAAAAGGTAGCCACCGCTGCTGAGGCATGGAGAATGAGCTCGTGAGAATTACAGGTGGATCTGTCTGAATGGTTTAAAGAAGGACTTTCCCTTTTGCTCTGTTAGCCTGCATCGCCAAATTATGGGAGCTGAAAGTGCTCTACCAAACTTATAATTGTAACAGTTCCTACTTCAGTGTGTTACGAACATAATTTTGGTGTCTTTAGCCCTGTTCGGACGGGACAATTTTACAGGGGGTCGTTAGAGAAATCTGTGTTTCACAAATATACTTGGTGATTTTAATCCCGTCCGAATCTGACACGTCTGTGTTCTTCTCACACAACCTCTGTGATAATTCCAGAGCAAATTACCTACAGTTTTTCAGCAAACTTAGTGATCCTCTGAGAAAACTAATCCCGTCCAAATGCAAATGTCTGTGGTTGCCGGTGATATTTTATTTCACAACGCGTTTCCTTGTGTGCTTTGTCCAACGTGAATTACCGTAGATGCTCTTACCGCGTGCATGTTTGATATATTTGCTTAGCGGCAAATAAATAATAATATAAAAATAATAATATCAAGAGCAAGATCACGTAAACTGTTAATACCGGGTATAAACAACAGGTAAGATTATTCACGTTCATTTATGCACTCAGTTATACAATGTTTTAATTACATATGTACCTTTATGAAAATTAAACATACGGTAGGTTTAGCCTACTACACAAAAAAAGGAAAACAAGTTAAACTAAAAGGAACCACACATTAACATGGTTTTTCTATACTAGCCATTTAGTATTTATTGTGTAATAATACTAATGGCAATCATTCTGAATGAATGCAATGCACGCATACAGAGCGCGTGATCTCTGTGACTCCCAGATACACAAAACAGACCCTCCCACCTCTGTAATAAACACAGAGATTTTAGTCTGTCCGAATTGGTACATGAAAATCGCAGACGTCAGGTGGTAAGAATTGAAACTCAAATGTAGTTTAGAAAACTAGTACCCTCCGAATAGGGCTTTTGGAAAGAAGACCCTTTGGGCTTTACTTTTTATCAACCAGATTTGATAATACTCAAAAATATTAAAAGTTATAGACACTGAAGTGCCTTGAATTTTTTTTTACCACACTTAAATATTTTTTATTTGATATAAAAATACATGAAATCCTGTCCTGGAGCAATCTAGAAAAGTAATGCGTTGAAATTCACATGTCTCATGAGTTTTTATTTCAAATCTGAATAAGATATCATGAAAAATGAGAAATATTTTTATGAGACTATGTCTGCACGCCCCACCCCCCAAATATTTTTTTCAATTATAAAACACTAGATAGAAGTTTATACATCATATAAGTTATTTATTTGAGCACTAGAAAATACAATAAGAATAATTTGAGTAACAAAAAATAAGAATAATAAGAAAAATAAAAAATATTTAACTTTTTTTGCCAATTACAGGAAATCCTGAGATTGACGCGTTCACTTTGATAGCCGTGATCATACAGTAATAGTGAGCTGATTTGGGCTGATTTGCACTCAAACTAATGCTGTTATGCATTACTTTTTAAATAAATTAACTCTGTTACTGTTACCACATGGTGCATTGTCCATTACTTTTTTTAATTAATTAATTTTGGCTGAAGTGTAGCCTAAAGCCTAACGTGTTTGCAGCAGCGATGCATTGTAGGATTGGTGGATGCCAACCACTGTAAACACCAGATGCACTGTGGACGTGTTTCCGTTTATTAAAGTATGTGCGGGAGTCATGGCGAGTCAAGGTGAGAGTTTCTCAAATTGGACATATGCTCATTATTTCACTTTAGTTGAACATAAAGACAAAAACCTTTTAGTCAAATGTGAGCTGTGTCTTTCTGGTTCGAATGTACGGAGCCCCGCACGTCGCCTGTAGGAGAAAAAAAATCATTCCGTGGCGACGTTTCTGCAATCTGTCCTGTCAGTTCATAAACTGTACTCACAAATTCATAAACTGTTCCCTCGGTTTAACAAATCGTGTTCATGGATTAACAAACTGTGCCCACGAATTTTCAATCCGTGCACTCAGATTTTGTAAACCGTACCCTTGGTTTTAGAATCTGTACCCACAAATTCATAATCCGTGCGCACGCTTTCGCAATCCGTTCCCTCGGATTTGTAAACTGTACTCACGGATTCGTGCAGGAAGCTCCTACATGTTAACATACAGTTTTAATGAATATTATTATGTGGAATAGGTTTACAGCGAAGTGTCTTAAGTGATTCTCTTTCAAGTGTAGTAAGAGGTGGAATACAATGATTTAACCCCTTTGCGTGCAAACATCGCTGACGGCCCCAGTTTATTATTGTTTCACTTTCACAGCACATTAAACATCACTGTCTTACTTCATCTGGACAAACTGTGCATCAATGGAAAGTTTAAAGACTCAAGCTTCGATATTTGACCAATATTTTGATAAAACATTGTTGCAGTGACAGATATTTAGTGATTTATGTCAGGAGTGCAAAATAATAAATCCGTATTATGCCACATTTTGAATAGAAATTCACAACTCACTCATATTCAGTCACGTCAAGAGCGGTTTATTTGTGTTCACATAGACTCACTGAACAGCGTCAATAAGGATTTACAGACCAAAGATGCATATCTGCGGAGATATATGGATATATTTACTGATGTTTACTTAATATTTCTTCAGACAGAATCGTCATTTCTATTCATTTTCCATGGATTTACGCGATCAGATGATAAACAGCCTCTCCCAGCGATCTCTGTGTGCGTGCAGTAGTCACAGCTCGTGCGGTGTGTGACTCAGACTCTGATTGGGTCTTTCAAACATCAATCTTAGAGTTTCATATCTGGACACCGCCCCATCGTGTCACATGCTTCCTGCACACTTCCTGGTAGTTATCTGGCCAAAACAACACTGAAACACCTCTGTACACACAAAATATCCGAATAATAAACCCGCGATTACGATAGTAAAGCTTGGTATGAGAATTTCTTGAGATCTGGGGCGTTTTTATAAAAAAAAATCGAAAATGTACATCGGAAATGCTAACTTGTGCAGCGATGAAAAAGGCTACAAATAACATATTTTTACAACAGTAAACGACCAAATTCCACCCCTGATCGCTAAAGGAAGTTATTATAAACACTCGATCGGGGTTTAAAGTGAGTTTTGAGTAAAAGTGTACTAATAATTTCATAAATTGTCAGATGTAGCTTGATGCTAACGTTAGCACCAATGCTACTAATAGCAGGTGCTTTTCTTCTTCATAATGCATTTTTGTCTCAATAATTCACGTATGGTCGTAAGAAAATGTTTTGTTGTATTTTTATAGTAAGACTTTTGATAAATAAGGGCTAAATGCAAAGAGAGACTGAAGTGAGATCGCTGCTTTGTTGCTTTGTAAAGCCTGAAAAACCACAATCAAGGCTAATAAAGGTGGAATAAAAACAAAAGAATAATGATAAAAGAATAATGCGGATAATGTGTCATACTTGGCGGAGGTGTGAAAGAACCGTTTGGTGAGAACAATACAATCATGATTCGGGCAGTTTTCAACAGTGAAACATACACAAAGAGCACAGGAAAGTTTACATGTGAGATCTTACAGAGATGACAAGGGCCATAAATCAATCTGATTAGCCTTCTCTAAAAACACACATGACATGGCCTTAGAAAATATTTCATAAAATTCACAGTTTTACAGATTCGATTATGAAATTTTTTATGAAGTCTTGGAAGACTTGTGGCCTTAGCTACACTGTGTTTTCAAACTCATTTCCTACATCAACATTTTTTTAAATACATTTAAAACATATGTTTTTAATATTTTTATTTTTGTTTTTATGTTTGAGCTTATATATCTCTATTATCATAACAGTCTGAGTGATTCTGATTCCTGAACAGTAAACTTTAAAGTGTCAGCTTTGTGAACAAAGGTTGATTATGTATCTAGTCAGAAAGAATCATGAGCAGAAACCTTTTTATTTTGGGTATGTAATTTCGGTCTCCATGCCAAAAAAGGGGGGTTACTAGTAAGGGGTTAATAAGAAAGATGTGCATCAAAATCTTGTTTAATTTGTGATAATCTTAGCACTTGATTATTATTATAAAATAAACCTGGCATTGTGACTGACTCTGGAGTAATTTGTTCCTGTTTTGTAAGTCGTTTTGGATAAAAGTTTCTTATGCATAGACTGTATGATAATATATAATAATGATAAAAATAATAGTTATTTTTATTATTATTATTATTTTAATTTATAGGCTTAATCAATGGTTGCACTTAAGACAGTAAAAATTTTGTCATAAAATAATTCATGAATGCCTTAATTTTAAATAAACTTTTACAGTTTTGGAAATGTTTATGTACTATTCTTTCTTAACATCAAGACTTATTTAGTTGATTTTATTATATTAAGCTCCAAACAGAGTTAGATGCATGCTTCACTGTTAATGTTATTATTAAATAATTAGGCCTATTAGAACAATACATTCAGTTAGAAAAGAAATGACAACATAGCTGGCACATTATTTGTTTTGTATCGCTTTTTTACCTGTTTTTCTTCTTATTTTTAGTTTTTATTTTAGGCTATAAAACACAGGTGGCGGTGTCTTATCCTATTGGTGATTAATGTAAAATTAACGCTAAAAAGCTGATCATCTCATATGATACTATGAAAAAATTATGTTTAATATACAGAAATTAAACTGCAGGTGGGGGCGGAGCCACAAAGACGTGAGTTTACAAATCCGAGGGATGGGATTGAGGAAGCGTGCGCAGGGATAATGAATTTGTGGGTACGGTTTCAATTCTCTGAGCGCACGGATTGAAAATTTGTTTAATCGATGGAGTGGTTTAAGAATTCGTGAGCACGGTTTATAAACTGAGGGGACTGATTGCAATATCGTTGCCACGGATTGTATGTTTTTCTCCTACAGGTGAAACATTGCTGAAAACATGCAGCCTTTGTCTACTGTGGATTCTGGCCTGCACTCCCATCATCATGGCGGCATGGGTATACTGTTCCCCATAACGCCCCCTAGAAGATGCAGTTGGAAGTTCCCTTGAAAGGGAATGTCTCAGGTTACGAATGTAACCATGGTTCCCTGAGTAGGGAACGAGACACTGCGGCCTCTAGCTCCCTGCCATGCTTCGGACGCAAAGCTTCAGACAAAGAAGTGAATGACATTCTCCTGGTACCTGTTTATATTCACGCCAGTAGTGATGTCAGAGGCTGTCGCGGCCAACAAGTTGGTGTTTTTTCAATCTATACTCCAGACAAGTATCACGATGAGGTGTTCCCCATAGTGCCCCCAAGAGGATGCAGTGTCTCGTTCCCTACTCAGGGAACCATGGTTACATTCGTATTCTTGTAGATTATGTGGTCCCAAGAAAGTTCACTGAAATTACTTACATATTAGTAGATAAAAGAGTTGTGTTGTGGGAGATTTTGTTCATTGTTGCTGAGGCAGGCGGGCCTGAATTCGTGGGGATTGCACGAGATCTGGTGGGGGTTGGAGAAAGGAAGAACCATTCCCTAGATCTAAAGCTAATTTTTGAGGCTCAGAAGCCCGCGTTAGACGAAGGCGGTTTCTACCTCTGACTTGAACTCGCTGCTGCAGCTATTTATCTCCAAGGAGATTATCATTGTTTATATTGTGTGACTAAGCGGCTCGCACACTGTCGAGGCAACGTGTGTATTAAATCATTTTGAGTTTTTATGTGAATTTCACCAGACTGTGTTTACTGGTTTGGTTGTTTGGATCCATTTAATTATGAGGAATTAAATGAAGCATTTATCCGACTATGAGAAGTTATCATTTTTTATATATGAATCTTACCACACCAGACCGTGTTTACTCGTTTGGTTAGTTGGCTCCATTTAATAATATATACAGGACTAAGCCTTTATATCATGGGATATCAAATTTAAATAAGAGCACGTGTTTACCTCTCTTCAGTCCCAACTAGAGATCGACTGTCGACTGATATGGGTTTTTCTATAGCCGATGTTTAGAGGTCAGGGTCAGCCGATGGCCGATATGTGCTGCCGATATCTTGAAGTTTTCCCCTTCATTTGCATGCTAAAATGTCACAATAAAAATAAGTGGATGCACAACATTTCTAAACGTATCATTTATTGAGCACTGACTTGAACCATCTCTCAAATCTAATTGGTCCAGAGTGTTGGGTCTTGTGTCTCTCAACTTTCTCTTCACAATATCCCACAGATTCTCTATGGGGTTCAGGTCAGGAGAGTTGGCAGGCCAATTGAGCACAGTAATACCATGGTCAGTAAACCATTTACCAGTGGTTTTGGCACTGTGAGCAGGTGCCAGGTCGTGCTGAAAAACGAAATCTTTCCTCTCCATAAAGCTTTTCATTCAATTTTCATTGATTCCCGAATGACATGCAAAATTTGCTTTCATCCGAAAAAAGTACTTTGGACCACTGAGCAACGGTCCAGTGCTGCTTCTCTGTAGCCCATTACCAGCACACGCCTGTGCACGCTGGCTCTGGATGTTTCCACTGCTTCCGCAGGTCCCCCAAGGTCTGGAATCGGTCCTTCTCCACAATCTTCCTCAGGATCCGGTCACCTCTTCTCGTTGTGCAGCGTTTTTTGCCACACTTTTTCCTTCCCACAGACTTCCCACTGAGGTGCCTTGATACAGCACTCTGGGAACAGCCTATTCGTTCAGAAATTTATTTCTGTGTCTTACCCTCTCGCTTGAGGGTGTCAATGATGGCTTTCTGGACAGCAGTCAGGTCGGCAGTCTTACCCATGATTGCGGTTTTGAGTAATGAACCAGGCTGGGAGATTTTAAAAGCCTCAGGAATCTTTTGCAGGTCTTTAGAGTTAATTAGTTGATTCAGAAGATTAGGTTGATAGCTTGTTTATTTGATATGCCTTTTCATGATATGATAATTTTTTGAGATAGGAATTTTGGGTTTTCATGAGCTGTATGCCAAAATCATCAGTATTAAAACAATAAAACACCTGAAATATTATATATATATCATTTACATAAAAGTTTTAGAGCATTTATCAAGTAGATTTTTTCAAGTTTGGAACATAAATGTAAACTTAAATATACATTCAAATAAATAAAATTTTAGAAATAAAAATCAATTAAACTGAAAAATATAAAAAATTAAATATATAAAAATTAAATAACAGTAGTGCTGCAAACACACTAGCAACCAGCAACATTTGTGTTTGGTGTAAATGACACAGAACATCTAAAGTGCATTCAAATTTCAAACTTACATCGCAGTCTGTTCATTATTAAATTAAAGTACAGTCAACCAAAAATTTAAAAGGTTACACTGGTCTATTTAAATAGACCGTAGTATACCGTTCCTCTATGCTGTTATACATGTTTTTGCTCATATGATGAGGATGATCTTTTCCGTCTAGTTTACATTAAAAAAAGAAAAAAAAATTGGAGTTTAACATTCAGATACATTGCGAATATGGAAACATTTGCATATGTGCAGATCGAGATGTGAGCAATAACGTTCAAATACATCTAGTCAAACCCGTGCTCGCTCGTCCTCCTATGGATCGGATCATTTTTTTTCGGATCAGCAAAAAAAAAAGCCAAGACAAATAAACATACGTTTTGTCTTTTTTTATTAACATTAAATTATTAAATTAAAATACATGAAATCAATTTAAAGTGCACATGGCATAATATCTTCTTTTTAACATAATAGCCGGACTTCTCATCTCCCCGTCTGCTGTGATGGTAAGCAGTTATCTTCACATAGCTGTCCGTCCCCCTGGACGTCCACCCTTCTGTCGTGAGCACAACAGAGGATGCTCGGGATAGTTCATCCACAACTTTTTCTTCTCCTGTTCATAAAGATCTGGCACAATCTTTTCGCTAAAGTGGGAGTGTGATGTCGTTACATGGCTCTACGCACCTTCACGGTTTTACACTCTAACCTCTTTGTTTCATCATTATATCTGACAGGGAAGCCAAAATGCGTGGGGCGTTCAAGCCCCTCCACTCCTCCGCTCGCCATTACCATTAGCGGTCTCCTTGACGAGAAACAGTCAACAAAGTAAAATGATCTCCAATGTATGGCGCGCTCTCTTCATTTTATGAAATGATCATAATCACATATATTCATTTTACAGTCCTGCTACTAGCATTTTATTCATACTAAAACCCCTTTAATTCAGGTGAGAAAGCTTTTTTTTCCAAGTGGCTTTTGCACATAATAATAATACCACTGCAGACGCATTTTACAGCATTAAGGTTATTAATGGATCGTTCATATAAGTGACGATCGATCATGGAAATTATTGAATATTGACATCCTAAATACAAATTAGTTGGATAGAAAACCGGTTATTGTTTGCATCAAACCATGCTTCCGAACAAATGTTATTCACCGTTCTGGGCAGCTCCAGGTCAGCTGTCTCTCCGAGTGCGTTGCTGTCTGTGAGCAGGGCAGAGTAATATAGCCCTCAATCACGCTGCAGTGTTTGTAAGAGCTGACAACTTCTCCACCACATTTACAGAGTGAAATTCTCTGATTACCTTTATCTCCCAGGACTGTTGTTGAATCTTCCAAAAGTTTTGGCTTGGGGTCCTTCACATGCGCAGCAACACTTTCCACTGCAACAATAACATGGGGCTGCTTTATTAGGAGACTTCAGCTTTGAGAGTCCTGATGCTGTGGATCAGGACCTCGGAGGGCAGGCCCCTCTGGGGAAGAGAGGGGTACACCGCATTAAACGGTGGACGTCTCTCCTCAGTGCCCTCAAGAGATCAATCTGCCAACCCTGCCCGTGTTCCAGGGCACAGCGTTCTCTCACGAGTGCTTCTCTGTTACTTCCCGGAAACGTAGCTATGCTTAGAGGCTCGTGAACCCCACAGAGGTCTCTTAAGCAGCTAGTTCAGCTCTCCCCTGCTGGTTTGCCGCTTCAGAGCACCGAGCCAGCAGCTCTGATTACACCAGAGGTCAGTCTCGAGAGACTGGTTCCCTTAATAGACTATTTAGCAGAGTGAAACTACTGCCAAACCTGTCTCAATGGGTCCTGCAGACTGTAGTGAGAGGCCACAGAATCCAGTTTGGTTCTCCTCTCCCACAATTCAATGTGGATTTTTCCACCCTGGTGGGCCCCGAGCAGGTTCTGGTATTGGAACAGAAGTAGACACCCTCTGAGGATGGAGGCCATCAAGGTGGTGCCTCCTCGCGTAGTGGTGTTCGGGTCATACAGCCAGTACGTCATCATTCCAAGGAAAGATAAAGGGCTGCGTCCTATTTTAGATCTGCATCTTTTGAACCGCTCATTCGGGACTGAAGTTCAGCACACTTGCACTAAAAGCAAACAATCAAGTCTGAGGACTGGTGTCACGATCGATCTAGAAAGATGAATTCTCCATCCTCCCCTATCATAGGAAGTTCCTGAAGTTGGTTTTTAGGTGCAAAAGCCTACTCATACAGGTTCTTCCTTTGGCCTTGCATTCTCACCCCACACTTTCACGATTTAAGCACATGGTGCAATGATTGGTTGATATTAGCTCAATCAGACTGGATGGCGTTTCGGCTTCGAGATGTCCTTCTCGCTCACACGAAAGAACTGGGGTTAACCAAAGATGCCCTCATCCTAATCTTGACAATCTATGTATCATTATAAAGATCTAAGCCTCAGGCAATGACGACAGATCGCTGTTTTTTAATGGAACGTTTATAAAGACTGTATTTGCTACATTTGTGTAAGCAGTACACTTAAAAACATGAACATTAGAAACGCTGTACATTCCAGATCCATCATAAACACAGTCATAACGAGTCATAAACACACCCACAGCTGTAAATCCCGGTTTAGTTAGAAAGGTAAGGGTCCGCTGAACGACATCTCATGAAGCACTTTAGTCCAACGAAACAATAACGTTGTAATATGGATCATAATTCCTTTGTTTACATTTCAGTTCTTCAGCGACAGAACTGTTTGGATCCGTTATGGAATAACTCACGGTCGGAAACTGCATCTTGGTAGTAAAAAAACGGCATGGTTTTGCAGCGTACAGTGTCACAAACAGAATGAGGCGATCCACCGGAAAAAGAATGAAAGATAGGTGAATTATATATTATATTAGAATGTTGGCGCTTCCTCGTGGCGTGCTCTGACGCACCTGTCAGCTGATGGAGGCGGAACTTACAGCGTTTGCCTTTTTCTTCATTTTTTTTTATTTCAACAGTTTTTATATATGTGAGAGTGTGTTTTATGTTGAATCTGAATGTATCTGCCTGATTACCATCTGTTTGAGTGCAAATCACCCCAAATCAGCTCGCAATTACTGTATGATCACGGCTATGAAAGTGAACGCATCTCAGCACATCAGCACTTATTTGCATCATAATTCATTGTAAATGCTGCATTTCTAGAAATCTCATGGATGCCTGTAATCAGCAAACAAAGTTAAATCTTTTTTTGTATTTTTCTTATTATTCTTATTTTTCTTACTCCAGTTATTCTTATTGTATTTTCTAGTGCTCAAATAAATCAATTATATGATGTCTAAAGCCCTATTCGGACGGGACTAGTTTCACAGGGGGACGTTAGAGAAATTTCTGTTTCACATACGTACTTTGAGATTTTAATCCCGTCCGAATCTGCCATGTCTGTCTTTTTCTCACACGACCTCTGTAAAAATTCCAGAGCAAATTACCAACTGTTTTTCGTCAAACTCGGTGGTCCTCAGAGAAATCTTATTCCGTCCGAATGCGAATGTCTGTGATTTCCGAAAAAGTTTTTTTCCAAAACGCGTTTTCTTGTGTGTTTTGGTGAACTACCGTACAATCTCTCGCTATATCGCGCCGGTATTCAAGTTTCTGCTTTTTGCGCACCGATAATGGATGTAGATGTGTTTGGTAGGCCTACACTGTGAAGAAATAAAAAAATTAAATCAACAAGAAGAGACAAATCACGTAAACTGTTAAGACTGGCTACTGTAATATTAGTTTCAGGTAAGATTACTTTCATTTCTGCATTTAATTACATAACGTGTAAATTGTATAAATTAAAACTTTTTATTCCAGTGGGTTTATTATAAGAACCTAGTTCTATCAAATCATGATGATAAATGTATGTTTAGTTTTTTTCACACTACAATTTTTAGCAAATGTTTACAAAACACTAAATGTGTTAGGGCGTTTTACTTTATATTTCAAAGTGCTTAAATTTAAAACTACTTAATTTAAAAATACATTTGAACAAATTTCATAAATTGTGTTCAATGGCAGTTTTTAAGTTATACCTAAAATGTACTTTTATATAGTTTGCAGCATGACGACTGCACCAATTGCTAAGAAGGAGCGCACCAGCACCTTCTGGGAGACAGATGTGCTGCAACATTTTGGGGAAACAGAGTGGTACCTCAACTTCAAAATGCCAGAGGAGGCCTTCTTAAATCTCTGTGACCTTCTTCATCCTTACATACTAAAACAAACCATGAAGACCACAGTGAGTTTGGAAAAAAGGGTTGCCCTGACACTTTACAAGTTAGCAAGTAACACTGAATTCCATGATGTTGCAAACCTCTTTGGAATTGGGGTGAGCACTGCCTGTGATGTATTTTGGGAGGTTTGTAAGGGTCTCTGCCAACTGAAAAGGAAGTTTATTGGAATGCCAAAAAGTGAAGAAGACGTGAAAACCATAATCAAAGGATTTCAAGAGAAGTCAGGGTTTCCCATGTGTGCAGGGGCCCTGAATGGAACACACATTCCCATCCTAGCACCCTCCAGCTTTCACACTGATTACTACAACAGAAAGGGGTGGTACAGCGTGATACTACAGGGCTTGGTTGACCACCAGTACATGTTTCAAGATTTTGATGTTGGCTGGCCAGGGAAGTGCCACGACTCTTTTGTTTTTCAAAACTCAAAACTACATGCAAAGCTGGAAAATGGCAGCTGCTTTCCACCACTCACCAAGACAAAACAGGGTGTTGACATTCCTGTGCTGATTGTGGCTGACTCTGCTTATAGCCTCTCTCGTAATGTCATGAAACCGTTCCCAGAAGGAGTTGCAAGAGGGCCCCAACTGCAATTCAATGCATGTCTGAGTAGGGCAAGAATTCATGTGGAACATGCTTTTGGCCGTCTAAAGGGCAGATGGCGCTGCCTAAGGAAGCGCAATGATAGTCAAACTACAAACATTAAGTTTGTTGTTGCAGCTTGCATTGTGCTACACAACTTTTGTGAGTCTTGGAAGCTGGATTTCCCACAGGAGCAGAGCAGAGCAGAGATGCCTGAGGAGGAAGACACAATGCAGGAACATGCAGATGATGAAGGTACCCTTGTTACACCCGAGCCGCTTGACCTGGCCAGTTCTACTGCAGAGCAAATCCGTGAAGTATTAGTATGGTACATTTCTGAAAATCAGTGATTGTTGATGTGTGCAATGTGATTAAATATGTTCGCTTAATATTTTTGTAGTTTTATTTTTGTAACGATATTCACACTCCATACTCATTGGGAAGAAGGAGGCGGGAACCGGCGCACAATCAAAACACTTTAATATTCCAAATAAATACAAAACAGCACACCAGCCCCTCACGGACGACTGGTGCGCACAAAATAAAAAGCAAACATAAAATAATGTCCCAGGCCTGGTCCTCTCTCGTCCTTCACTATAGTCGCTCCAGTTTTATGTCCTTCCATCTCCTACGTGGGACTCGATACCGGCGGTGGGGCGCAGGTGCAGCTCATCTTCAATCACTACACCTGGCCTCACTCCTCGTTCCCACGCCTCTCGGCCCCGCCCCACTCGCCACAATTTTATTTATTTTTTCCATTTCAAGCACCTTTGTAACTGGTTCTTCTGTAAAATCAACACAACTGTTTGTACGAACCAAAAAAAGCTACAATCTATATGTCTAATAAAAGTTATGACATGTATGCAACATTTGTCTCTTTACTTTTAACGTAAACTGGACTTTCACATTCAAGTTTCACCATTAGGCATTAAAGTGCACAAATGTAAACGTAATATAGTGCAAAAAAAACATGTCCTATATTTTCACAACATTTTTGTTCCTTGAACAGTTCTTTTCACGAGTTCACACTTACATATAATTAGCTGAAGTATTATATTGCATATTTGGCGTGCTGTCCGGGGAAGGGGCTCCGAGCTCGGGAATGGCCCGAACCTAGAGTACCCCCCGTATATGTAAAAGTGTAAAATGAACTCTAGTGGAGGAGATGGGGATGGAGGGGGGATGCTGACAAACCATCAATGGAGACAGGTAGGCTAATTCAGCTGTATTTATACCCTGAGGTAGATTGTATTAAGTGGCTCCACCTGTGTTAATTAGGCTAAGTATCTGACGTGCTCCTCCCGAACCTTGTTATGAAACTGCATTTCACGAGTTCACACTTACATATAATTAGCTGAAGTATTATAGTGCATATTTGGCGTGCTGTCCGGGGAAGGGGCTCCGAGCTCGGGAATGGCCCGAACCTAGAGTACCCCCCAAAAAGCAATAGCGGAAAGGACAGCCGCCAGACTAAGGACCCCCCACAATAGCTTTGACATCTGGCGGGGACTGAAAATTAAAAAGCAGGTCGGAAGGGCCTATATGTACTCCAGTGATTGCAACTTTACCTATGGAGAAATAGGCACCACCGGCTGCTTGTGTCGGACTATGTGATTTAGGGCGCCCGGTCGGGGGGGTTCAAGCCGCTGCACAACCGGAGCACCTCACTGCATTGGCACGGATGAGCCCCACCGGCCGATAGTGGAGGAGCGACGTGATTGGGTTGCCCGACCAGGAGGGCCCGAGTTGTCTCGACCGGAATAGGTCACGGTGTTGGCGTACGGGCCCTACTGGCTAATGAGCCCCTGCTAGTCAGAGGGCAACCAGGGCAGATACCTAACCGAGAGGACCCATGAAGCCTCCGACTGGAGATCAAGACTCAAGACGACGGACGTGTAAGTCCTCTCAGTTTGAGCAGATAAACAGCTTTGGGCTGCCGACAAAGAGGACTCTTGCAACACCCAACGAGAGATCAATACTCACGGCATCGGATGGATAAGACCTGTTTGTGGGCAACAAGAAAAGAAAACCCAACCGGGAGCACTCTCGCCGACATCTGACACGAGCACAATACTCAACGGCGTCAGACGGGTAAGCCTCGCCGGCCGGGGAGCAGGAAAAGGAAAACCCGACTGCGCGGCTCTCACAGCATCCGATGGGAGATCAGGACTCAGAACATCGAACGGGTAAGCCTCACCAGACGGGGGGGAAAAGATTTGGACAGAGTTTGGCGGGAAGTGGAGACTCTTGTCGTCGTATGCGAGCACCGCCACCCGTCAAACAGGAACGAAAGTTTAGGTGACCGTGAGACTCTCGCCGACGTCCGATGGGAGCTCAATACTCAAGGCATCGAACGGGTAAGCCTCCCCGACCGTAGCATGGAAAAGTAAAGTTTAAGTGGCTGGGAGACTCTCGCCGACGTCCGATGGGAGCTCAATACTCAAGGCACCGAACGGATAAGTCTCGCCAACTGTAGAAAGGAAAAGGTAAGGTTGTCTAGCTGGGAGGCTCTCGCCGACGTCCGATGGGAGCTCAATACTCAAGGCATCGAACGGATAAGCCTCTCCGGACGTAAGACGGAAAGGTAAAGTTGTGTTGCCAGGAGGCTCTTGCCGGCGTCCGATGGGAGCTCAATACTCAAGGCATCGAACGGATAAGCCTCGCTGACTGTAGGAGGAAAAGGTAAGGGTGTGTGGCCTGGAGGCTCGCGCCAGCATCCCGAGGGAGCTTAATACAGACGGCGTCGGATGGGTAAGCCTTTTAGACCAAAGGATGAAAAAAGTTGTCTGGCCGGGAGACTTCGCAACGACTTCGAACGGGTAAGCCTCGCCGACCGTAGAAAGGAAAAGTAATGTGGTCTAGGCGGGGGGCTCTCACCGACGTCTGATTGGAGGTAATTACTCGCAGCATCAGACGGGAAAGCCTCTCCGAACATAAGACAGAAAGGTAAAGTTGTATGGCCAGTATTGGGCCAGACAGTGAAGGAGGGATTTTTATTTTTATTTTATTTTTTTTATTATTTTTTTTTAACACGGAAAAGGCAAAGTTTGGATCAAGCCGGAAGCACTCTTGCAGTGCCTGACAGGGTTCAATACTAGGAACAATTTGGTTGTCTAAAGGGTAGATGCTATGACGATTACTGCATAATTGTTTAACGAATCCAATGAGCTTCCGATATAAAGTCAGAAAATCTTGGTGCAGTCACTGTATTTGAAAATTTAAGTGTACAAAAAATAAATAGAATTTCCTGTGCCAGTGTACCTCAGATGAGTGCCATTAATCAGCGATATGGCCATTGTCAATCGTCATCTTGTCAGTGCGTGAGATTGACGATACTTATACGTATGTAATCGTGCTTGGGTAGAGGAAGACAGAGACTCTGTTTTTGTCATGGCATGACTTTTTGCGGTTTTAAACCATGCGGGTGAAAGAAAGAGAGCGTATGGAATCACCGATAGTCTAAAAGAATATACTTTCAGATGCACTGATAAACTGATGTTAAATATGAATTTATTATATTTAAAACAGCTAGTTCATGTAATCGGGTACTACGGTCATCTCGCTCGTCTTGTGAAAAATTTGCTGCATCTGCACACGGAAGTTATCTATCTAAATGATCTGGAAATCGGTCAATGGTAAAACAATAGAGGATTTCATTTAAAGTTCAACAATTAAACCCTAATATGGACGTAAACGAACATGTTAAATATAGTATTCAAAACCGGTAAATATATTTGGAGCAAGGTTTAGTTGAAACTGATGCATTGGTCGTACGTGGTCCGGACCATGCGCCTCATGATGAGACCGCCACAGAAACAAAAGAATGAGATGCATTCTAACATAACGGAGGCATTAAACTTAGTTAGTGAGGCTTGTGTAAAATATTGCGCATACCAGATTACTTGTTACAGTGCAATGAAATACCTTGTATCTGCAGACGATGTACGTCTGTTTGTGGATTGGGACTTCTTCATCGCCTACAGGCTCGAATCATCCTTGCAAGCACGGGCAAGCGTGAAATGAAATAACGGAGCAGTTTGGTAGCTGAATTGTAGTGGCCGCCTAATAATGATAATAAAATACAATAATAGGAGAATGAGTCTAATATCGTCTTGACTATAATTGGTACGTAATACTATCACCACCACCTAGGATGAATAAGCATAACTTGGAAGCGGAGGTGATGTCGACTTTTGCCAGAAGAGAACCAACGACCCATTGAATGATGAAAAAGGATTTGAGGAGATACAGAAAAGGCTCCTGCGGGAGCAGACACTGCTGCGGCAGTGGGGAGATACAGAAAAGGCTCCTGCAGGAGCAGACACTGCTGCGGCAGATACAGAAAAGGCTCCTGCGGGAGCAGACACTGCTGCGGCAGTGGGGAGATACAGAAAGGCTCCTGCGGGAGCAGACACTGCTGCGGCAGTGGGGAGATACAGAAAAGGCTCCTGCGGGAGCAGACACTGCTGCGGCAGTGAGGAGATACAGAAAACAGATAAGTAAAGGGGAGCATGAGAAGAAGAGGAGAGATACACGCCATGAACACACCCCTGGAGCAGTGGGCAACCATTTATGCTGCAGCGCCCGGGGAGCAGTTGGGGGTTCGGTGCCTTGCTCAAGGACACCACGGTCATGGTATTGCCAGCCCGAGATTCGAACCCACAACCCTAGGGTTAGGGGTCAAAATCTCTAACCACTAGGCCCATCTTCCCCCTCCTTGGCTGTGGGAAGAGTAGACAGGTTAGTAACATTTGATGGGGCAACCTAAAAAATTAATGCATAGTCTACTGTGTTGCCAGCTTAGTGATTGGTTGCCTAATTTGACAATTCCTTAAGCCTTTGTCCACATTAGTACGTTCCTGTTGGAAAAGCATCATTCCTCTTGTTTTGGCCTTCCAGCCTTTATAAGCAGCCTCCAAAACTGATAAATTTGAAACACTGGTTTCACATGGTAGTATAGACTTTAGAAACAGAGGCTTCTGAAAACAATGAACATAATTTAGTCTTGTAAAACATACCAATAGACATGATTATGGCAATGACATAAATTGCAGTTATGTGCTATTTACTTCCAAGCAGTTTCTAAAGATATTTACTTGCATGCTTTTCAATATTATAGACCTAGAAAGACAACAGAATTTTTTACTCACACTTGCTGTCCTGCGGCAAAACGAGGGTAGTGGTGTATTAGATAAATTCTAAGCGATCACGCCAATGAATGGTGAAATATAACCCTAAATAAATTGATCCTGCCAGACTAATTGCATGAAACTTATGTCTGTGTGAGGTTTAAACATGCACGGTAAGGCAGATAATATCTTTGGACATTTCAGTGTGGATGACGACTATGGGAAAAAAGCCTTGGCTTTGTGGTAAAAATTGGCATCGTCATCCAACAGAACTATGTCATAACCTAATTTAAACAAACTTTAAGCCACCTTCCATGGCACACGACATTTGGACACGATGGTCATATTTCTCCCTCTAGGCAGTCGTGCAGAACTTTCAAACTGGTCGTGCAGCAACTGTTACCTTGGCATGTTCACCATGGTAAAATTAATGATTTTAATGAATATAATGTATGAATATATCGTCACAAATCAGATGACCCCCAAATAAATAATCAAATAAATAATGGTTTAATAATTATTTCTTCCATAATTATTATAAACCACCATTTTACATAAATTGTGTTTGAAGAATAATGTTAAAGTTAACGAAATATTGGTAATTCTGACCTCGCAGTGCTGCAACAACGCGTCGACGTCATCGATTACGTCGACGTGCGTGAAATGTGTCGACGCGTCACACGGTTTGTTTACATCTCGCTTAACGGCATACTGGGAATGAAGAAAGTTGCAGTCTTTCACGAAAACAGAGACCACTGTATGGGAATACTTTAAAAAGAGGACAAATAAAATGGCCCTTGTTCACCTTGCAAAACCGATATGGTGTACCACGGCAGCACAACTGCGATGCGCGAGCACCTCAGAGGAAAACATCTTGGCGCTCTCCGGTTACGATTTAACTGGTTACCGTGTGATCTGGTGACCAACTTCCTGGTTCAGGTCTGATATTCTTGCCTGGAAAAAGAGTGAGTCACGACGCGCATCGCGCCGCTTCCATTATGAGCGCGCTTATCGCGCGCCTACATTGGAAATGACGTGATAAGTGAACGGCCCCTTAAAAGACGGCGCGCTGCGTGACAACAGTCACAAACCACCGAGCTACCCTGAATCAGCTCCAGATCTCTGGAAACCAAGCTAAATCATAGCAGAACCCGGACTACATTTTATGGTTTGTGATGCTAAAGAACATTTCATGACTACTGTCAATTTATGGCTACTGTGGTTTAATAAAAATTCATATTTACCATAGTAAAATCATTTTCTTTGCCTCTTTATTATTTTATACTGTAAAAACTTAAAGGTTGAAATATTATATTAGAAGTTGTATATATTTTTGTAAAGTTCTCCAAAGGATTCAATGACTAATTAAAAAAAGAACATTAGATTAATAATTTATTGTAATAAAAATAATTGTTAGATTAGTTGACAGAAAAAATTATCGTTATTTGCAGTTCTACCTTGCACCGATAGATTTGATTAGAAAACATCACATCCGGTTGGGCGTTCGCATACGGTCTAGTCGCAGAGATCAAATATTTGAACGCATCCGAGGCTCAAATCGGATCTGAAATTTCCGTATATGTATGTGATCAGAACTCCACGCAGCTGCCGCACTACTTTCTAGCTGCGAACCTGTATTTAGCGTCTTCACCTGAAAATGTATTGATTACGCCGCTAGAGGAGGCAGCCTCAAACTGCATCTCGGTCGGAAAAGCCGCTACGACAGGCTGAGCCGCGGTGGGTAAGAACTGAAGTGTGATTCCAGCACTCGAGGAGAGCCCGGTCTTGATCGGATCAATCGTGGTGTTAAGCGAGGCAAGCTCGAGCTTTGCATGGTCTATTGGCCAAGACGTGTGGCTTGGAGAAAAGAGCAGCTGTCGCGACAACGTTTGATGGTGCTCGGCGGCCATGTTTAATGATCATGGGTATCAGCAAAAGTAGCAGATCTGAAAAATCCCCGGTACGGATCTCCTTGGTGGAAGAAAAATTGGGTCTGTGATAAGATGGCAGACGGAGCGAACCGGGATGCTGACAAACCATCAATGGAGACAGGTAGGCTAATTCAGCTGTATTTATACCCTGAGGTAGATTGTATTAAGTGGCTCCACCTGTGTTAATTAGGCTAAGTATCTGACGTGCTCCTCCCGAACCTTGTTATGAAACTGCATTAAACTTGTACAAACAAGTGCAACTGCACAATGTTTGCAAAAAAACAATGCCCAGAACATCTAGTGGTCATTTCTTTGGTCAGACAGTGAACGTTGATCTTGGACAACTGATGTTGACAGATTTTGGTGTGAGGCTTCACCAGGTGGAAAAGCAAATGGATCAGATGGACAATAGTGCTGAGCTGGATGTTGATATTGTGCAAACGAAGTTGAGGGTCCATACTGTGGCATTGCAGGTCTAAGCACTTGCAGAATTTGAACCATGAATTGCTGGGTATCTCGAGCACGCCTGTCTTCAGCTTCCTGATGCTTCATCTCAAATTCAAGACGTGCTCTTTCCAGATCCAGTCTGGCTTGCTGGAACGGTCTCTCCCAGGCCATGTGCTCCTTGTCAAGACGCTGTTCAACCTCTGCTGCTGTTGTTTCTTTGTCATGTTGTATTAACATGTTTATCCCTCTCTCCATGGCTTCCATGATTTGAGTTTTTTGCCTTTGCGTTTACGCCCTGATGAGAAAGATCACAAAATTGCATTGCATTATAAGACAAGTAAACGTACCTTTATATGAAAATACAATATATCATGATAATGAACATGCTCCTTTTTGTTATTGTGAAGACTTCAAAATGTGATTAATTCCTAATGAATTTTTTTGATATTTATGAGTTTGAAAAATACTTTTTAACCAGTTACTTTGTTTCTGAACAGTATTTAAACCTTTTTCTCTATAAATGTACTATAAAAAAACCTTTTAAACTGTTATGATTCTTTATTATTGTTCAGTAAAACTTTACCAATAGTTATAATTGGTAAAGTATAACAGTATAATTTATTAGTAAACATGAACAATAGAAAATAAATACCAAATCATTGTCACGGTTTTACGCTGCCTGAAGGAATACGGAGTCGAGGATAAACGGAGTAAGGCTTTTAATATATCCAACACAGGGGATATCCAACATGGAGCACAGAGGTAGACACACGTAAGTAGCAAGTGCAAATAGTAATGAAGACCCGACAAAACAGAACTGAAAGGACAAGGCTTAAGTACAAAGGATAATTGGGGAAACACAGGTGGATGGAATAACTAAATTAACAGGGACATGGAACACATGAGGAAGAGAATGGACACACCTGGGAACTAATCAAACACGGAAAGACAGAAACTGGGTCACGGGCAAAAACACATTAAATGAGTCCAGGTGTGTGACAGTACTCCCCCCTCCCGGTAGGTGCGTCCTCGCACCGTAGAAACAACAGGGGGAGGCGTAGGTGGGAACTTGGGAGGAGGTTCCGGTGGAGGACGGACTTCCAGGAGGGGGCCAGCAGACAGGGACCACAGAAGGAGGAGCCAGGGAGGAGACAGAGGAAGGAGCCAGGGAGGAGACAGGAGCAGGAAGAGCCAGATGGTCCACCAGAGACCAGCCAGGACGGAGATCCAAGGTGGAGTCGACGGCGGGAGGAGCTATGGTGAAGGAAGGGTCGACGACACCAGGGAGCCGACAGGCGGAGACTGCACCGGTGGGTGAGGAGCCCAAGATGGAGCAGCACAGCCGCAGAGCCAGGGGGACGTCGAGGTTCCGGAGGGCCTAGGTGGAGCAGAAGGCTCAGGCGACCAAGGCGGAGGCGGGGTCCTGGCAGACCGCTGTGGAGCCGGAGCGACCGAGGATGGAGGTGGAACCGGAGGGAAGGAGGAGCCTGACAGAGCCGGAGGGATGGAGTGACGAGGTGGAACCAGAGGAGAGGAGTCCCGAGGCGGCGGATGGTCGACGACTGACCAAGGTGGAGCCGGAGGGACGAGGGAGCCCGGTGGAGCAGGTGGGATGACAGGCCACGGTGGAGACGAGGGAGCTAAGAGCCAAGGCGGAGCCGCTGGGTCGAAGGACCGAGGAGGAGTCCAGGGCTCGGAGGCTGGAGGCGGAGACAGGGCCTTAACACGCCAAGGCGGAGCTGGAGACTGGCAGTCCAGCGGCGAACCACCGCGCCCCGATGGCGCGGACTGAGGGTGAGCTGCGGGACTGACTGGCACCAGCAGGGATGGCGAGGAACTGGCTGGTCTAGGAGGAGGAGAGAGGAGAAGGATGGGAGGAAGGACAGGAGGATCAGGACTGGACGGAACCAGCGAAAGAGGAGTAGAGGGACCAGCAGGTTTGGGAGGAGGCGGGAGAGGGAGGCTGGGAGGGAATACAGGAGACACAGAAGATTCAGGGCTGGGCGGAACCAGTGGTGAAACAGAAAAAACATGGCTGGGCGGAACCAGCAGAGACACAGAAGATTCAGAGCTGGGCGGAACCAGCGGAGACACAGAAGATTCAGAGCTGGGCGGAACCAGCGGAGACACAGAAGATTCAGAGCTGGGCGGAACCAGCGGAGACACAGAAGATTCAGAGCTGGGCGGAACCAGCGGAGACACAGAAGATTCAGAGCTGGGCGGAACCAGCGGAGACACAGAAGATTCAGAGCTGGGCGGAACCAGCGGAGACACAGAAGATTCAGAGCTGGGCGGAACCAGCGGAGACACAGAAGATTCAGAGCTGGGCGGAACCAGCGGAGACACAGAAGATTCAGAGCTGGGCGGAACCAGCAGAGACACAGAAGATTCAGAGCTGGGCGGAACCAGCGGAGACACAGAAGATTCAGAGCTGGGCGGAACCAGCGGAGAAACAGAAAACTCAGGGCTGGGCGGAACCAGCGGAGAAACAGAAGATTCAGAGCTGGGCGGAGCCAGCGGAGATACAGGAAACTCAGGGCTGGGCGTAACCAGCGGAGAAACAGAAAACTCAGGGCTGGGCGTAACCAGCGGAGAAACAGAAAACTCAGGGCTGGGCGTAACCAGCGGAAAAACAGAAAACTCAGGGCTGGGCGTAACCAGCGGAAAAACAGAAAACTCAGGGCTGGGCGTAACCAGCGGAGAAACAGAAAACTCAGGGCTGGGCGAAACCAGCGGAAATGGAGCAGAGGAAATGACTGGAGGAGGTAGGAGTGGGAGACTGAGAGGGTATACAGGGGAATCAGGGCTGGACGGAACCAGCGGGGAAACAGGAAAATTAGGGATTACCTCCATAGACCAGTCCAT
This sequence comes from Carassius auratus, assembly GCF_003368295.1. NCBI lineage: Eukaryota > Metazoa > Chordata > Actinopteri > Cypriniformes > Cyprinidae > Carassius > Carassius auratus. Next base: position 61,078 of record NW_020524858.1, on the reverse strand, counting down.
CAGATCCAGAACTTGCTCCATATGATCTTCAGAGACTGCATATAGCTCACCCTCAGTCGCAGGAGTGTGGGCAGGGCTTTCCTCCACGCCCTCGATCTCCACGAGGACTCCCACGATGCACGGTGTTGCCGGCTCACACACCTGGTCAGTCGCGCTCTCGAGATCCGGCTGCGGTGGGCTCTGGCTCCGTGCGGCGTGATGGTGGCTGGCTGGTCTCTGGGTCGGGAGTGGGACTGGCGAGATCCTCACTGGGGCAGATGGTGAAAGATGAGCCATTTCTCGCCAGAGTCCACTCCACGAATGCGGCGAAATCCTCTCGAGGACCATCTTCGGACGACAACGCTCTGCATTTGGAGTTCAGGCTGGTGTTGTAGAAGGTGCAGAGCGCGCCGTCCGGGTAGCTGGTGGCATTTGCTAATAGGAGAAACCATCTGGTGTGGTCCTCGAGAGAGCGTTCTTCCTGCTTCAGCAGAAGGATGAGAAATTCGGGACGATAGAGGGGATCCATAGAAACACTAAGAAAAGAAAAGACTTTGAAAACACAAAAACAAAACGGAGGGAAGAACACGCAGTTTTCTATTTTCTCTTATGAGGTCGGGTCTTCTGTCACGGTTTTACGCTGCCTGAAGGAATACGGAGTCGAGGATAAACGGAGTAAGGCTTTTAATATATCCAACACAGGGGATATCCAACATGGAGCACAGAGGTAGACACACGTAAGTAGCAAGTGCAAATATTAATGAAGACCCGACAAAACAGAACTGAAAGGACAAGGCTTAAGTACAAAGGATAATTGGGGAAACACAGGTGGATGGAATAACTAAATTAACAGGGACATGGAACACATGAGGAAGAGAATGGACACACCTGGGAACTAATCAAACACGGAAAGACAGAAACTGGGTCACGGGCAAAAACACATTAAATGAGTCCAGGTGTGTGACAATCATGTTTTAATCTTGCTAAATGTTAATTTCAACATTTGCTAATACATTATTAAAATCAAATGTAGTAGGCCAATCTGTTAATATATTTAAGGCTTAATGCCAAGAAAGTTGTGCTTTCTCCAGTACAGAGAACCACTTATCTGGGCATGTAGTGGGATTTGACCACGGTGCAGGAACAGATGTCTCCCGTTCAGATTGAGTCGATCCCCACTGCAGTCATGAGAGTAAGAGAAGGCCAGTCGCTCACTATCAAACAGTTCTAGACTGCTGGGTCTGATGGCAGCTGTATCCAACGTGATACCTCTTGGCCTGCTGTACATGAGACCCCTACAGTGGTGGCTCAAGACCAAGGGGGTTCTCCCTGAGGGAAAATGTTCACACAAAGAGAAAAGGTGTACCTTTTATTCTCTCTGTTGCTGCAGTTGCCCTGTTGTTGTGGAATCAGTGTGTGTTTCTTTGAAGTGAAATTTTGTTTGAGAGGATATGACTAGAAATCAGTGGTAAAGTTGTATTTCAACACTGTTCCAGAACAGCTCACCCCAAATATTCATATATGTGCAGCACATTTTATGGACGATAAGGACCTTGGTTTCTTAAACCAATAGCCTGCAATGCGTCTGTGTCATAACGGCTGTTTCTATAAAGTTGGGCAGTTCAAACTTTGCAAGGACAGTCTGGCGCTTCTGACTCACAGCCTGTAGGTACGTTTTTTATATTTAAATAATTTGGCCACTGGATTTAACAAATGCCTCATTTTTAATGGGTTTTATTGGTTTTATCTCGTCTGATGTCTGGATCAAGAACAAATATTTCTATTTAACAGGATCTTCTTAGCTCTTCCAGTTCACCAGATCAAACTGAATCATTTGAAATGGTTCACATCTCCAGTACGCCCTTATACACAAATTACTTAACTTATTCAGTTTATAAACGTGCCCTACACTCCCTCTGATGCAAAATAAACAAATATCCCAAGTTTTTTTGTTACTCCTGACAGTGCATTGACTGAACTGCTAAAAGAAAGTGATGATGGGATGTGCAAGAGCAGAGCAGCTGGATTGAGTCTCTGGCTGCTGGCCTGGGAGACAACATAGTATGTTAAAGAGTTAGTTCAACCAAAAATAAAAATGATGTCATTAATAACTCACCCTCATGTCGTTCCAAACCCGTGAGACCTCCATTCATCTTCGGTACACAGTTTAAGATATTTTAGATTTAGTCCGTATACACACATACACACAAGATCTATCTATCTATCTATCTATCTATCTATCTATCTACACACACACAGTACTTCATAAGATACAGGAATATATACCTGTAGATTTAAAAGTGTTATACACTTACAGTATTAGACAGCATTGAGACATTATACATATATAGATCATTAGTTTTTTTAATATATTATTTAATATTGTAAAGTGTTCCTGTGGCTCAACTGGTAGAGCATTGCGTTAGGTTGTGGGTTCAGGTGCAATTCTAGAGGCCCCTGCTGAAATCTGATTGGCCCCCGTTCCATCAATCGTCGACGAGAAGAGCAACCGGAGAATTCTTTACAATGATCATATATGCAATTCCACCCCCATACAATTGGCGGCACTCACGGGCAGTAATGTGTCGATGCAACTTGGGAAAAGAAGCAGACTGACTGTGAATGGCTTTGGCTTGAGCGATACAAGAACATTCTTTGACGTTATGCCAGTAGGCGGGAGAAAGAATCCATCTATCTAGACACCTTGAAGACAATTCTTAGTAAGTCACAAATCCTTGTGTTGGTTGTCATTAAAATATGAAAGGATAGTTTGCTGCTGCTCTCACTTAATGTAGTTTTATAACAAAGTTCGGGAGGAGCAGTCGCAGTTCATTAACCTGATTAACACAAGTGGAGACCAATCAGTAATCAACTCATGACAAGGTATAAATAACAGCAGAACCTACCTCTGTTCATTGACAGTTTTCAGCAGTCAACAGCTCTTCAGCTCTCCTCTCTGCAAACCATGTCGCAAAAACCAAGCTCTTCATCTGATGAAGAAGTGAACATCGCCAGGGATGCACCTTCGCATTCCGACGGCCACACGACCATCCTTCCTATGCCGGACGTCGCACCTGAGCCCCAGGCTTCTTCTCGCGCCCGCAGACAGGCCCAATCAGACCTGCGATCACCAAGACGCCGAGGCCAGCCTTCACCACCCCCGGCAAGACTCCAATCCTCTCCAGCATCCTCCTACCGCTCGGCCACCCCGACGATCCCACCTATCGGGAAATGGACCGTAGCTGGACTAAGGAAAGCTCTGGAATGCAGACATACAGGCTTCAAGGAAAATGCACAAAGCTGAGCTGTATGATCTGTATGTTTCGTTACAAGCAACGCCTAAGACGACCCACAGAAAAAGCAAATCCCGCACTGCCCGAAACTCAATGGTCCAGTCACCACCGTCAAGTTCCCGCACAAGATCCGGCTCGCTTCATCAATTGACCTGGAGGAACAAGCCTTCAGCGAGCCTGGGCCCCCCCCCTCAGTCCGCCAGGGCAGGTTCACTTCCCGAAGAGGCCCAGCCCTCCACCACCGCTTACGCCGCAGCAGCGCAGCATGCCACCGGGCACAGCAGCCCCCCCTCAGCTACTCGCTCAGGCACTCCCGCCATTCATAACCCTTTTCCCTTTCAGTGGCCTCCAGCTCCTCTCGCAGACGCTAGACAACGAAACCATATCATATTTGATTAAACAAAGTAAGACAGATCAAATCAAAAAAGGCCATTTCATTTACGTTTTCAAACTCATCACCAATCCAACCATTCCAATCAGTTCTGGCATACCTCCAGTGGAGAACTTCCCAAGCTAAATCCCGTCTCGATCCCCTATTCATAGACAAATCCAACAAACCAGTGATCCGCTTCTGGTTTCAGAAACATCTCAAATCCGTTCTCCAACACTCAGGAATCCCAGCAAAAAACTTCTCAAGCCACTCTTTCCGCATTGGGGCAGCAACCTCAGCAGCTCAAAAAGGTCTCTCCCAGCAGCAGATCCAAGCTCTAGGAAGGTGGTCCTCAGATGCCTTCCAAAACTACATAAGAACCAACCGATTCCATATCAAAAAAGCCCACCAAACCCTCATCGAGTAAACCACGCAATAAAATATCTGCTCTGTTTTCCCCCGCATGTCCAGCGAGCAGTAGTCTCTCAGCAGATGCAGTTAATATTATTTGTTTCCCCTGTCTGTCCAGCGAGCACTAGTTTCTCAGCGGGCGCAATAAATATCTATTTTGTTTCCTTTGTCTGTCCAGTGAGCCTCAGTCTCCCAGCGGATGCAGAAAATACCTATTTGTCTCCTCCATCAGTCCAGCGAGCACTAGTCTCTCAGCGGGCGCAGTAAATATTTATTTGTTTCCCCTGTCTGTCCAGCGAGCACTAGTCTCTCAGCAGATGCAGTAAATATCTATTTTGTTTAATCTGTCTGTCCAGCGAGCCTCAGTCTCCCAGTGGACGCAGAAAATACCTATTTGTCTCCTCCATCAGTCCAGCGAGGACTAGTCTCCCAGCGGACGCAGTACATATCTATTTTTTTTTCTCTGTCTGTCCAGTGAGCCTCAGTCTCCCAGCGGACGCAGAAAATACCTATTTGTCTCCTCCATCAGTCCAGCGAGCACTAGTCTCACAGCGGACTCATTAACATCTATTTTGTTCCTCTGTCTGTCCAGCGAGCACTAGTCTCCCAGCAGACGCAGAAATATCTATTAGTTTCTCTGTCTGTCCAGCGAGCACTAGTCTCTCAGCGGATGCAGTAAATATCTAATTTCTTCTACCTGTCCAGCGAGCCTCAGTCTCCCAGTGGACACTGTAAATACCTATTTGTTTCCTCTGCCTGTACAGCGAGCACTAGTCTCTCAGGGGATGCAGTATGCATCCATCTCTTTCTGTTCTTCGTCCAGCAAGCCCAGTCTCCCAGTGGACGCAGGGATATAATTTGTTTCCCCTATCTGTCCAGCGAGCCTCAGACTCCCAGCGGACACATTACGCATCTAGTCAATAAATCATTACATCTCACAGGCAGACGGTAGAACCTGTCTTCCCGACATTTTAACCACTTCTTCCTCATCTGTTAACCAATGGGACCTGCCTGCTCCTCCGATTCTGCCAGAGGCAACGTGAAATCTCCTGGTCAACGACCACGCCTTTAAAAAATAAAAAAAATAAAAACCTCAGCCCACCAAATCTCTCCGTTTTGGGGGGTTCGTAGTCCGGCGGCTGTCCTTTTGCTCTCTTGTTTTGAGGGGAGTACTCTGGGTTCGGTTTTGTGTAGTTTTGACTAAAACTAAATGTAGTTTTATAACAAAGTTCGGGAGGAGCAGTCGCAGTTCATTAACCTGATTAACACAAGTGGAGACCAGTCAGTAATCAACTCATGACAAGGTATAAATAACAGCAGAACCTATCTCTGTTCATTGACAGTTTTCAGCATCCCTCCTCCACCCCATTCTCCTCACTATAGATCCATCTACTCTTACAACAACCGGGGGGAGTACTCTGGGTTTGGGCCACATCCCAAGCTCGGAGCCCTCCACCCGGACAGCACGCCAAATATGCATAACCTTACTGTATTAATATACGTAGATGTGAACTCGTGAGTTTTAGGTTTGTTAACTAAATTGTGGAAGGAGCACTGGAAGCACTGTCGAAGTAAACCAATAAACTTGTTATTGCTTTGATACGTACGATCACAGCTGTGTGATCATCTGCTTCAGGGATCAGCAAAGACTGATCACACCGCTGTGATCGTACGCATCAAAGTGTTAAGGTGTAGAACTTTCAGTGTGTCACGTCATCAACTGCGGAATTTAAAGGCCATTTTCAATCTAATTATTAACTTAATTCATACAGAATCTTGTATGAAAATGTGAATTTAAAAAGACAACACCAACGGGCAGGAATTAAGAAAAACCTATTCTAAGCTACGCTCCAAAAAACTGCCTTTTCCCAGGGAACGCATCATATGAAGTAACGACAGGCAAACATAGGGCTGCCGCCCTGGTTCTCAGTGTGGGATTAGGTCAGGGATGCCCAACCCTGCTCCTGGTGATCGACTGTCCTGCAAATTTAGATCCAATCCTAATCATTCACACCTGCCTTTAGTTTTTAAGTGAGTCTGAAGACCTTAATTAGTTGCTTCAGGTGTGTTTGATTAGGATTGGAGCTGAACTTTGTAGGACAGTTGATCGCCAGGAGTAGTGTTGAGCACCTCAGGTTTACGCAGTCTGAGAGGTGGTAACAGAAAAGAGAGTTTGTAGTTATTGTTATTATAGTTATAGTAGGTTTTGTAACAATGACTGTATTTACATGAACAGCATATTCCCGTCCTAACAAGAACACTAACTGCTTTACATAATGTCCGTCGGAAATACTAAGAGGGGAGTAGTGTAACAGCCAGCTAAGTTCTGAATTCCAGCTGGCCGGTTATGTTGTTCAGCTATACAGACCAAATGCTTGACATCTGCAGAAGCAGAACATGTGGACACCTAGGTCTGAAAGCATCAGCTAGCAATTTCTACAAAATTTCACATAAACTATGTTGTGCAGAAATGCACAGCATTTCCATCCCTGTCCAGACTAGCTGACCGTCACAGATGTAAGCTATACCCTACAGCGTTCATTTAAAATCAGGGATTTAAATTAAACATTTTAAGACACATGTTGCTGGCATAGATGGTGACAATCTACATGGATGCTTGAAAAACAACAAAGTCGACAGCAATATTGCTAAATATGATTTATTAAAGATACTGCAATTTGATAAACATGGAGACAACGTTAGCCACAATTAGCTATAGCCGGTGGTCAACTGGGTCTCCTCACACTACAACTCTATCTCTCTCCTCTGTCCATTTACTCTTCCCATTAACTCTGCCTGGCCCCTCTCTTGCCTAGGCGGCTCATAATTATATGGCAATGGTCCATCGTAAGAGTTGACATTAACCCCTACTGCAACCTCTTCACTGTCTGACTCCGTTACGAAGAGATGAGATTTACTGGCTGTTGCGTCACTTCCGATCAGAGCGTTTTTGACAGCGGAATTAATTTTACTCACAATTTCTTTTAAAAAACTATTTTAATGCAAATTTATGATTAATTTCTTCATGCAAATCGAGTTCCTAAACTATTTATCTACACGTTCATTCACAGGGATCTTCAACTTGAAAAATGGGCTTTACATCTGCTTTCGAGCTTTGACTGTCGCTGAGCCAGATCGGATGCGCTGAGCGCTGACTATATTATCAGAAATATTCAGTGTTTTCAAACATGTAATGCTTATTTTAGGTTTAAGACATTTAAAGCTGCGGTAGGTAACTTTTGACGCTCTAGCGGTTAATAAACAGAACTGCTTGCGTCTTGCGGAAGAACATCGTAGCCGGAACTACTTCTCTCTGTTTATGTCTATGAAGAATCACAAAGGTACTGGGTTACTCCGCCGCGGTACCCTCGAAGCAATCTAAAATAGTCCGAATATAAACACTTATTATAGGTGCACCCTAGTGATTCAGGACAAGCCAAAAACACGGTTTGGAAAATGGATTCATGGTGTACTCGCTTATTATGTTCATTTTTCTACATTTTGAACACAAACAAAGTTACGGACCGCAGCTCTGATTGGTTGTTTTTTTCCCGGGAGCGGATGACTTTCTGCAAATGGCAATAGGACCACTGGGAGGAGCCAGAGGAGCTTGATTTTTTCACTGATTATCTGTCTCATATTCTACTGTCAGGACATAATGACAGGTTTAACAAATATGTAAAAAATATATTTTTACAAAAGTTACCTACTGCAGCTTTAAATACACATAAGTACAAGCAAAACCATACATTTACAGTTTGTAAAATACACGCTGATGTTTATGGAAACGGCAGTAATGATCCTTACAAATATAATCTGACTTCAAGTTTTTATTGATATCATATACAGATTGTGTAGGTAACTAAAGTTTCGGGAGGAGAGGATGAATGTGCGTGTTGTAAATCCCACAGCTTGGATTCAGCATGAACTAACATGGTGGCGCCCATCACCCGGTATAGATCAACTAACATGGTCGATATAAAAGTGTTTAAACTTCCAAATATATTTACTTGCACATATTTCAGAATCAGAATATCAGATATTTAATAATATAGTGAGTATGTTTGCAAATATTTTGAATAAAACAGGAAAAACGAAATAAAAGCGATCCATGTGTCATACAGATATATTTTGGCTATGTTGTGTCACATGACAAGTACGACACATCGCCATGGAAACAATAAGGCGGTACATTCTTTAAGTGGCTGGAGTATTCTGTCTCTAGAGACCCTTGTCGCCACTTTTCACTCCCAAATGCCCTAATGTCTATATCCATGTCAGAATCAGGGTTCTCTAATTGGAAAAAAGCACTGTGCAGTAATGGTGGCTTTCGAGATCATTGCAAATCAGAACATCACAGAAGTGCTTAGCCATCTTGGATGCAATTGCACAGCATGATTCATTAATTGAGAAATGTATGAATGCACATGGGAATGCAAATCCACCAGTAAGAACATTCAAAATGAAATTTTAGTGTATGTGTGTGTGTGTGTGATGCATTGTGTCTTTTATGCACAGTATAAATAAATGAAAAAAAAAAAATTAATAATTTACTGGCTCATATTTTTTATTAGAGCGTTTAAAAAAGGAATGACTGCCAAAATGTATTTGCACCATACTGAATAAATAATTTTGTGTGCTTGAATGTACCCTGTACTTGGCCCCTGAATGTAACATGTGGCCCCTTATTGGCCCCCGTTTCAGAAAAATCCTAGAACCACCACTTTATGGGTTCAATTCCCAGGGAAAACAATATACGTAAAATTTCTTAGCCTGAATACATTGTAAGTCACTTTGGATAAAAGCATCTGCTAAATGCATAAAATGTAAAGGGATTTCATCAGATTTGCTTCACACAAACTTCTGATGATTAATTTTTCCTCGCTTAAAGCTTCATAATCCAAATAACATCTGAGCGCTTAGGTCCACATGTTCAGAGTGAAACTTTTTTTCTTGTCCTGCAGCTATGAGTGGGTGAAGGATGATGGCGTCTATTGAAGAGCTGCTCATGAACTCACTGAAGGACCTGTTAGAAGCTGAACTGAAGGACTTGCAGTGGTACTTACAGAAAGATCATGAGTGTATATCAAAGAGTGAAATGGAGAACGCAGATAGGGTAAAAATAGTGCATAAGATAATGGCATGTTTTAGACCAGAAGAAGCTGTGAAGATCACGGTGGACATCCTGAGGAAGATGAACCAGAATAACTTGGCTGAACAGTTAGAGAACAAACACAAGAAAGGTAATGTTTAATTCACTGTGACTGTAGCATGATTGATTGTTTAGCGTTGTGATAGTTTGACAAACTTTCCTCTTTGGTGATGTGATTGTGTGTGAAAGTTTCTCAGAGTATTTTTCTGTTTCTCTCACAGCTCAGGCTGAGTGCAATACGAACGTATCTATCCCTGTTGGAGCTGATTCAGGTCAGTCAAGGAGTAAATAACAATCACTGTCTGTAAATGGAAATAAGACAAAATATAACTGAAGCAATATATATATATATATATATATATATATATATATATATATATATATATATATATATATATATATATATATATATATATATATATATAGTGGGCATAGATTATTTTTTTTAATCTAGATTAATCTCACTGTGATCTTGAAATTAATCTAGATTAATCTAGATTAATCTAGATTAAAATGGCTCATTCGGATTCTGCCGAAGGCATTCAGAATATGTGTGTTACCCAAATAAAATTGACAAACAGTAAGTCTTTGAGAAGGGGTTTATCAAGCTAGGTGCTGCATTAGAAAAGGGGCTCATCTCCTGTTTCCAAAATGCATCACAAAGTGCTTGAAAAAGCTGTAAACTAATTCCACATTGCACAAGGTGTAAACAACCTTACGCCTGTTTCACACCAATGTTTAAGTTTTTTTTCAAGTTTGTAGGTGTCAAGGTACAGAAACCAAATAATTAAATGTAAATATCACTGGATAGTGATCAATGTAAAAATGAAATATACAATCAAACTTACATTTATTCAGATACTTTCAACATTTCTCACATTATTACAGTTTTGCTACATATATCAAAATTATATCTGGTGTCTGAATATTTTTTGGTTTGACTGTTAAAACTACAAAGTAATTCAGTCAAGAGCAGTGAGGGATTTTCTTTCATTTTCTTGTATTTGTAATTAACATTACAGCAGCCAGTAGCTAAATTAGGCGCGTTCAGTTTAAGAGACGATTAACACATCCATTATAATACACATCCCATTTTTTCCCTCAACTGTTTACTTTCACTTAAGAAATAACTGACAGTTTTGTCGAGCATAATTTCCAAGGTGGATATTTTGACATATTTTGTATGTATTTTTCGGCACAAGAGCAAAAATAAGCAAATTCGATGTTCAAGTGTTTTAAGACGCCTTTCTCTTAGCAGAAGAGAGCTCGGTTCAGTGTCGCTGTCCATGATACGCGGCTCTCTCTCTCTCTCGTGCTCACGGAACACAGCGCGAGTAACCAGCTACTCTGTTCAGCTTTTCCGCGTCTTGTGTTTGGATGCTTCAACGTTTAATCGACAAGCGGCAAGGCGTAAAAACATGTGAAAAAGATGAGCTTTCGTGACGATGCGCAGCAGTGGCCCATCAACTGTCCTGAGCATCTTTTTAGGCTGGCCTCAGTCAGTCGGTTATATAAAATATCAAGGTGAAAGTCATCATAGCTCGCCTAGACCCAGCTCCCAACCCAACTTTGAGAATAGATTAACGGCAATATTGTTTTTATCGCCCGATAAGTCTAGCGTTAACACAGAACGTTAACGCCGATAACGGCCCACCACTAATATATATATATATATATATATATATATATATATTTATATATATATATATATATATATATATATATATATATATATATATATATATATATATATATATATATATATATAAACTCCAGCGGTGACAGAATGGAGAAAAAAACCTTGGGAGAACCAAGGTTCAGTTGGGGGGCCAGTTCTCCTCTGACCAGACGAAACCAGTAGTTCAATTCCAGGCTGCAGCAAAGTCAGATTGTGCAGAAGAATCATCTGTTTCCTGTGGTCTTTTCCTGGTGCTCCTCTGAGACAAGGTCTTTACAGGGGATCTGTATCTGGGGCTCTAGTTGTCCTGGTCTCCGCTGTCTTTTAGGGATGTAGAGGTCCTTTCTAGGTGCTGATCCACCATCTGGTCTGGATACGTACTGGATCCGGGTGACTGCAGTGACCTTGGAATAAGAGAGAAACCGACTAATATTAGCATAGATGCCATTCTTCTAATAATGTAGCAAGTACATCGGGTGTTATGGGAAGTGTTCCCGGTTCCGGTTTGCCTAATTAATGCAGCCTAAAAATCCTTCAACTAATTTCGATATTAGAAGTGTATTTGTGTGTTATTTGTAAACCAGGTTAAAGAGGTAGGTCTTTATTCTAGATTTAAACTGCAAGAGTCTGTCTGCCTCCCAAACAATTTTAGGTAGGTTATTCCAGAGTTTAGGCGCCAAATAGGAAAAGGATCTGCCGCCCGCAGTTGATTTTGATATTCTAGGTATTATCAAATTGCTTAAGTTTTGAGAATGCAGCAGACATGGAGGACTATAATGTAACAAGAGTTGTTCAAATACTGAGGTGCTAAACCATTCAGGGCTTTATAAGTAATATTTTAAAATCTATACAATGTTTTATAGGGAGCCAGTGCAGTGTTGACTGGACCGGGTCCTCTCTTGCTGCTGCATTTGGACTAGCTGTAGTTTGTTTACTAAGCGTGCAGAACAACCACCCAATAAAGGATTACCATAATTTAACCTTGAGGTCATAAATGCATGGATTTACATTTTAATTAACATTTGACATTGAGAGCATAGGCTGTAATTTAGATATATTTTTGAGATGGAAAAAGGCAGTTTTACAAATGCTAGAAACGTGGCTTTCTAAGGAAAGATTGCGATCAAATAGCACACCTAGGTTCCTAACTGATGACGAAGAATTGACAGAGCTACCATCAAGTCTTAGACAGTGTTCTAGGTTATTACATTGAGAGTTTTAAGGTCCTATAATTAACACCTCTGTTTTTTCAGAATTTAGCAGTAAGAAATTACTCGTCATCCAGTTTTTTAGATCGACTATGCATTCCGTAAGTTTATCAAATTGGTATTTTTGACAAGGCCTTGAAGAAATATAGAGCTGAGTATCATCAGCATAACACTGAAAGCTAACACCATGTTTCCTGATGATGTATGAGATCACAATTTCAAATATTTTGGATGAAAACCCGGGAGGGCCCATAGACTGCTGAGAAAAGAACAGTGTCAAGGTTCACAAAAGGTATCAAAGTTATTGTCAGAATACTCCATCTGCCAACAGATGTGCAATCTGGGTTATATGAAGCAACAGGAATGCTAAGTGAAAAAAACAAAATCCCGACAAATTTCAAAATAATTAGAATTTTTATTTTGGGGTGAAATATCCCTTTAACAATTCATTCTGTGTCATCAAGGCATGCTTACAATCTTACATGCAAATGTTGATTTAAGCAGGTAAAAACATGTTGCAAATGCAGCCTATCATCCTGTTTGATGTCCTAGATTATGTATAAACCATATATCAGCTTTTAGTAACATTAGTCAGCATGGCCTAAAGATGAATCTCAATCAATAAGTCATCTGGAAAGAACATTGAAAAACATTGATCTGTCTGCATCAGATCATGCTAATATGAAAAATATTATATTTGTCAAATTTATTTTATTTTTTTCAATCTTATTGATTTTTTTATAGAGCTCCAAAACTTTTTCAAAATTCACAAAAACAACATGATGAAGAAAGCTAAATTTATTTTTGAGGGCAACAAAGAAAACAACACAGATCTCAGGACTGTTTACACAGAACTGTTCATCACTGAGGGAGAGATGGAAGATGTCAATCATGAACATGAGATTCTGAAGATTGATGAAGCTTTCAAGAACAAAAAAACACAGGACAAAAGAATCAAATGCAATGATATATTTACTGAACTGAGGAAAAACAATGAAGAGAAGATTGTGCTGACCAAGGGAGTCGCTGGCATTGGAAAAACTGTCTCTGTGCACAAATTCATCCTGGACTGGGCAGAAGGAAACGCCAATCAGGATATAGAGTGTGTGTTCCTGCTTCCATTCAGAGATATCAACACAGAGATATTTTTTGAAGACAGAGAAGTCAGTCTCCATGAGTTTCTGCTGAAATTTTTTCCTGGACTGAAGAACCTGGAGAAATCAAAGTTATATAAGGAACATAAGCTAGCATTTATATTTGATGGACTTGATGAGAGTCGCCTGCCATTTAACTTTAAAAGCAAAACACTGGACACTGTTGAGGAAAGAGCATCTGTAGATGTGCTGTTTACAAATCTGGTCAAAAGGAAGCTGCTTCCAGCAGCTCTGGTCTGGGTGACCTCACGACCAGCAGCAGCCAATCAGATCCCTCCTGAACATGTGGGTTTGTTCACAGAGGTGCGAGGATTCACTGACCGACAGAAGGAGGAGTACTTCAGAAAAAGAATCACAGATGAGGAACAAGCCTCCAGAATCATCTCACACATTAAGACATCTCGTAGTCTATATGTCATGTGCCACATTCCTGTGTTCTGCTGGATCACAGCCACAGTATTGCAGAATTTTCTCATCAAGAACAATACAGAGAATATAAGCACAACACTCACTGAAATGTACATTCACTTCCTGCGGATACAGATGAACATAAAGAGCAAGTATGATAAACAGGAAAAAAGCCAACCTTCAGACCATTTAAAATTAAATAGAGAAATGATTTTGAAATTAGCCAAGCTAGCATTTGAACAGCTGAAGAAGGAAAACATTGTGTTTGATGAGAAGGATCTGAAAGCATGTGGTATTGATGTGAGTAAAGACACTGAGTTCACTGGAATGATCGCTGAGATTTTCAAGATGGAAGATGGACTTTATAAGACAAAGGTCTTCAGTTTTGTACATCTGACTGTTCAAGAATTTCTCGCTGCAGTGCATGTGTTCATCTGCTACCTGAAAAAGAACAAGCGAGAGCTTCAGTTTTTCTTTGAAGATTCACAAAATACAGCCCGACAAAAGCTTCAGTTCTTCTTTAGAAATGTCAAATTTCATGACTTAACAAAGAGGGCCACTGATAAAGCCATGCAGAGTAAGACCGGACATCTGGACCTGTTTCTGCGGTTTCTGATGGGCATTTCACTGGAATCCAGTCAGAACCTGCTCAAAGGCCTGATCACACACACTAGAGACACCAGTGAGAGCATTAGACAAACAACTGAACACATTAAGGAATTACAAAAACAGGACATCTCAAATGAAACTTCAGTCAACCTATTCTACTGCTTACTTGAGCTGAAAGATAATTCATTATATGAGGAAATCCAGAGTTACATTAGTTCAGATGAACATCCAGGAAGAGACCTCTCATCTTCAATGTGCACAGTGCTGACCTACATATTGCTGATGTCAGAGAAGGTGCTGGATGAGTTCAGTCCAAAGAGGTTCACGTCAAAACAAGCAGACTACAAGAGACTTATTCCAGCTGTGAGATGCTGCAGAAAAGCACTGTGAGTAATTTCACTGACTGCTGTTTAATTAAATGTTTTGTTCTATATCACTAAACAATTAAATGTCAAAATTATGTGTAATATGTTCCTGTCTGGATAATGAAGGGTATAATAAATTATTGCAGAAACACTGAACATCAGAAAACAATCTGGCTAAACATTCTGTTTTGGCAGATTTGACGGCTGTGGTTTTGATGAAACATGCTGTGAAACAGTGTCTTCTGCTCTACAATCATCAAACTCTCATCTGACAGAGCTGGACCTGAGTAGCAATAATCTGCAGGATTCAGGAGTGAAGCTGCTTTCTGACGGACTGAAGAGTTCAAACTGTCAACTGAAAATACTGAGGTTTGACATTCATGTTCACTGAATCACTGTGATGTTATAATAACTATAGCAAGTATACAGTACAGACCAAAAATTTGGACACACCTTCTCATTCAAAGAGTTTTCTTTATTTTCATGACTATGAAAATTGTAGTCACACTGAAGGCATCAAACTATGAATTAACACATGTGGAATTATATATGGTATTATATACATAACAAAAAAAGTGTGAAACAACTGAAAATATGTCATATTGTAGGTTCTTCAAAGTAGCCACCTTTTGCTTTGATTACTGCTTTGCACACTTTTGGCATTCTCTTGATGAGCTTCAAGAGGTAGTCACCTGAAATGGTCTTCCAACAGTCTTGAAGGAGTTCCCCGAGAGATGCTTAGCACTTGTTGGCTCTTTTGCCTTCTGTCTGCGGTCCAGCTCACCCCTAAATCATCTCGATTGGGTTCAGGTCCGGTGACTGTGGAGACCAGGTCATCTGGCGCAGCACCCCATCACTCTCCTTCTTGGTCAAATAGCCCTTGATGCCTTCAGTGTGACTCTACAATTTACATAGTCATGAAAATAAAGAAAACTCTTTGAATGATAAGGTCTGTCTAAACTTTTGGTCTGTACTGTATATCAACCATGTTTGCACACCTTGGCAATATAATCGCCATTGGCTAGTAAATTTTTCAGTTTACTTGCCAGACTAATATACTGTTTTACACACTCACACACACTCACACACATATATATACAGAGGGGCTCGAAAGAATGGGCACCCTTTGCAGAATCTGTGAAAATGCGAGTAATTTTCAAAAAATAAGAGAGATCATACTAAATGCATGTTATATTTTATTTAGTACTGTCTTGAGTAAGATATTGTACATAAAAGATATTAACATTTAGTCCACAAGACAAAAAAAATGCTGAAATTATTAAAATAACCCCACTCAAAAGTTTGGGAACCCTTGGTTCTTAGTACTGTGTTCTGTTACCTGATGATCCTCGACTGTCTTTCTGTTTTGTGATGGTTGTGCATGAGTCCCTTGTTTGTTCTGAACAATTAAACTGAGCAGCGTTCTTCAGAAAAATCTTTAAGGTCCTGCAGATTCTTCAGTTTTTCAGC
Source organism: Carassius auratus (assembly GCF_003368295.1). NCBI lineage: Eukaryota > Metazoa > Chordata > Actinopteri > Cypriniformes > Cyprinidae > Carassius > Carassius auratus. The sequence continues at coordinate 44,981 of NW_020524858.1, read as the reverse complement.
ATCTTTGCATATTTAAACCCTTTCAGGCAGTGACTTTATGATTTTGAGATACATATTTTCAGACTGAGGACATTTGAGGGACTCAAACACAACTATTTAAAAATTGATATTTAAAAAGATTAAAACATTCACTGATGCTCCAGAAGGAAACTGAAGAATCTGCAGGACCTTAAAGATTTTTCTGAAGAACACTGCTCAGTTTAACTGTTCAGAACAAACAAGGGACTCATGCACAACCATCACAAAACAGAAAGACAGTCGAGGATCATCAGGTAACAGAACACAGTATTAAGAACCAAGGGTTCCCAAACTTTTGAGGGGGTTATTTTAATAATTTCAGAATTTTTTTTGTCTTGTGGACTAAATGTTAATATCTTTTATGTACAACATCTTACTCAGGACAGTACTAAATAAAAAATAACATGCATTTAGTATGATCTCTCTTATTTTTTGAAAATTACTCATATGTTCACAGATTCTGCAAGGGGTGCCTAAACTTTCGAGCCCCACAGTATTTATGTATATACTGTGGTGTCTTTTGCCGGTTCTCAGAAGAATCAAACTCAGTCAGGGATTTTTCTCTCAGAAGAAAAGACTTTATTTCAAGCAAAACAAAGTCGAGCCCCCTTGCAAGGAGATCTCTCAAATGGTATATCGTTTCTCCTTATATACACTATATGGGGCGGTTCCACATGGTAAAACTTTTCCTTTAGATTACACTTTACCTAAGTCCCTAGGGAGGGGAGGTCCTTAATGTATGTCTAACCATATGTTATTCATTAGCCCTGTACATTCCTGCACGTAAGCATATTCCTTTCTATCCATTTCCTATAGGATTATAATGGAAAAACAACTAGCAACAAAAATGGCTAGATTCACATTGATTATATACTTGATTAATTGAAACTTTACTAATAAAAATCTTCCACATATTCTCCCCTTTGAGACTTAATAAGTCTCACATTTGATTATTCTTATCCAGAGTGCTACTCCATAATCCAGTCATTTTAGTTACACTACCTAGTGACTAAATAAGTCACATTGTATTATCACCAGTGACTAGATTATGAAATTCCACTCTGAGGGATTACTGGACCAAACATCTCTCTCCTTTTTTGACTAGGAGCGAGTAAAAGATCCAGTCTCCCTAATTCCTTCTTTAATAGTACACAATGTTAAAAGCGTGAGCGTGTAATTGGTTCAGCACTTGCCTGTGGTTATCACAGTTATGTATAAAAGACATAAAATACATACATTACATCAATAATTGAATATCACAAGATTATAAAAGTTGATCTTCAGCTCAGATACCTTATGTATCGTAGAGAGCGTCCCTGGGCCAAAGTTCAACTGGCACTTATATCCAGGGTATGGTTCACCCTTAGACATCTTCAACATCCTCAGAGTCAATAGAACTATCGTCAAAAGTTTGCTCATTTAAGTTCCGTTTGTTTAGCCATCCTTCATAATATTCCTCCAGACTCTTTTCAATGATCCTTTGTTGATTATTTGGGACTTTTATCACTCCCATATGCTTAACAGTAGCATTGATGATTAATGATCTTAATAAAGGTAATACACAGCAAAATAATAATCCTCCTATTAATATGGCAACTCCTAAAAACATTCCTAGTTTAACAAACCATGCTCCCCATGCTCCAAATTTCACATCAATCCAATCCCAAATGTGTTGGTCTCTTCCGGCATTTGTTGTAATTTCATTTCTTAATTTTTAAATTTTTGTCATAACTTCACTGAAAGCTCCTCCAGGGGCGGTGTTATTTGGGATGAATGTACAACATTGATCTCCAAACATAACACAAACTCCTCCCTTGTCTGCCAAGAGCCAATTAAGAGCCTGTCTGTTTTGCCATGTCATTCTGCTTGTTGCATGCACTTGGGCGCCTAATAAGGTTAAGGCCTCATCAGTATAATTAATGAATCTTTGTTGATTATAATAGATATAATTAATCCACTCTGTATTTTTGTTTGGTGTGATCCAAACCAGGATTGATTCAAAACCTCCTTTTATTTCACTTCTTGCCTTGAATTTATTAGGAATTCCTCTTGGCTGTCCAATTGAGTCTAAATATACATTGGGGTCTGGCTCGTATCCTCTTTTAGTTCTATTGTCTTCCTTGTTTGTGCTCTGTTCTGTTCCCCATTGTGCCATGCTAACTTCTTGAAGTAACCGTACTCTTACACATATACCTTTCCATCCAACTGGTAAAGAAGGCAATAATATTTCCCTCCACAGATCCAAAAGAAATCTGCTATTATTAATGATTGATCTTCATAAATTTCTATTGGAGGTAAGGCTATAGTTTGATTTTCACATTTTTCAGGTGCTATCTTACTTCCTTTAGTTATTCCGAATGCTAAAAGTTCTGGAGCTCTAGAAGGAACTCCTGATTTCCAAGAATTTTTCTTATCTATATACCAAATAATAGCTCATCTTCCTTTGAATTTACCCACATCTTGGGTTCCTTTTGGTTTATGGAAACACTCATATTCTTGTTTATAATCTATGCTATACCATTTTGGAATCTCTACTTTTTGTTTTTAAATTTTTATATTTTGACCTATATCTGAATACTGACACCAGGATCCCCAGAGTGGTCTAAAGAAATAATCTGTTAATTTAGGATTTCCTAAAAATCCAAGGCATTCAGCAATACAATATGTCCTGGTAAAATCTGTTAAATGACAAAAGTTTCTCCCAAATTGGGCACATTTTCGGTAGTCATATGGATTTGGTATGGCTACTACTTTGTTTAATGGAGATTTGGAGCACAGCAAGCAATTTTCTTTTCCTGTTTCTTTAGCTGTAAAGGCTGCCCATTTATACCATTCATTGTTTTGGGCTGTATCCCATAATGCATCAATTTGACTAACGTCTTCATCACCTTGAACATCATAATCAATGTCTCTACGATTTTTGATTACCTTTGGTTCTGTTGAGTTGATCACATTGTCAGTTTTGTTCAAAGGTTGTAAAGTCAATTGAAGGGAAGTCAGGTTGCTTTCTATCGGTTGAGTTTGAGTCTGCATTATGAGATGCATTAGGCATAGGATGGTCTTCAGACATGTTGTCAGACTTATTCTCTGTCCTCCCCAGTTTGTCTGACAGGAGGAAAGAGCTCTCGTCAGTTTGTACTTCATCATGTGTCTCTGATTCTTCCTCATTGCTCTCTCCTTCATTGTCTGGTTGTCTGTTTTCCTTTCTTTCTGCCTTTCCTGTGGGAACTCTAGTACAGTGGTTTAGATGATACCAGGTTGTGCTTCCCTCCACTTGGACTGCTGTTGGGGTAGCTCTCACCACTGTGTAGGGTCCTTCTCTCCTGGGCTCATTCCATTTTCTCCGGAATACCCTCAGATAAACTTGGTCCCCTGGAACAACTGGACAGGCCGTCTCTGATTCTTCACTGGGCTCTTTTCTTTTTTCCTGTAAATAGATAGCTTTATGTATGGCAGTTAGTTTCTTCATATAAGAGCGAAGTTCCATTTGTAATTGTTCTATAGGCGGTCCTTTATAGGGACCTCTACAATATGGCACAGGCATGGGTCGACCCGTAAGCATTTCATGCGGTGTTAAGTGCGTGTTCCTGTTAGTTTCCATGCGATAGCTCATTAGTGCGAGCGGTAATGCATCAATCCAATTAAGTTTAGTACTTTCACATATTTTGTTTATTTTGGCCTTGATAACTCCATTAACTCTCTCCACTATCCCTTGTGACTGAGGTCTATAAACGCATCCTAGTCTCTGTTTTATTCTTAATTGTTGCAACACTTGTTTCACAGTTTTTTGTATGAATGCTGACCCATTATCTGAACTTATTTCTGATGGAATTCCAAATCTAGGAATTACCTCTCTTGTTAGGAATTTAATTACAGTTCCTGCTCCTAGATCCGCGGATGGTACTGCTTCCACCCACCTGCTAAACCTGTCTATGATAACCAGCATGTATCTTTTGCCTTGTACACGCTTTATCATATCCACATAATCACATACAAGATGTTTAAAGGGGCCTTCAGGTGTTGGAATATGGCCTATTGGTGTCACTATGCCTTTTCTCACATTGTATTTAGCACATACTTCACATGTGGACAAAAATTCATCCACCATTGCATATAAATAAGGAGACCAATATCCTTGCTGTTTAATTTTTCTTACTACTTCTCCCCTTGCACAATGGTCAAAACCATGTGCATCTGTAATAAGAATATTCAACAGTGAAGTAGGTGCAACAATGTGTCCTTCATGTGTACGCCAGATCTCCTGTGAGTCTTTTTTAGCTCCCCTTTGATGCCACATTGATTGTTCATATGGGCCTGCTTGTTGTTGTATTCGAATAATGTCATCCAATTGAGGATGAGGCTCGATAAGTACAACAGGTGCTAATACTGCTACCTGACACCCTGAAGCTTTTTTAGCTCCTAAATCTGCTGCATTATTTCCTTTGATGACATAGTCATTTCCCTTCTTGTGTGCTTGACATTTGATTATTGCTAGTCGTTTTGGTAGCATCATAGCAGAAATCAATTGCCCTATTTGTTCACTATGTTGGATGGGAGTCCCATCACTCTTTTTGAAACCTCTTTGTTTCCACACTGCTCCGAATAGATGACATACACCATGAGCTAATCTGTAAAAATGTTAGCAGTTTGTCCTTTTGCTAACTGACATGCAGTTGTGAGAGCTTTTAATTCTGCTAATTGAGCAGAGCAGGGCTGTACACAATGTTGTGATATCACAGATTCAAATTCTTTTTTGTTTTTCTTCACTACTGAATATCCTGTATGATTTCCTTCGTGATCCCTAAAGCTAGAACCATCTACAAAGTAAGTTACTTCTGCTTCAGTAATGGGTGTTGATTCTAGATCTGGTCGTAATCTAGTAAATGCCAAGGACTCATTCACACACTCATGAGGTTCTCCTTCGAAAGCCAAAGGAATTAATTCAGCCGGATTAACTGTATGGCATCGTTTAATGGTAACATCTGGATATGTGAGTAATGAGGAATAGGCTAGAATTCGAGCTTGTGTCAGAACAAATTTCCCTTGTTCTATTAATTCCACAACTTTGTGATGGGTATATATTGTTACTGGATACCCCATAGTTATTGTGGATGCTTTTTCATAAGCATAATACACTGCAGCTAAACCCTGTTGGTAACATGGTGGGTATCCCTGGGCTACATTGTCTAACTTTGTGCTGTAGTATGCTATAGGCTGTTTTTTCCTCCCACTACAGGTCTCTTGCATTAATACAGCTGATGCATAACCATCAACTCTATTTGCCACATATAGATGAAACATTTTATCATATTCTGCCATTCCCAGGGCAGGGGCCTGTTGTAATTCTTTTTTTATTGCTTCAAATGCTAGTAAGGCATCTGTGTTCCATTTTAATGGATTTCTTAAATGTTGTAATCCTGCTTGTTTCATCATTTCTCTCAAAGGCCCTGTCTTTACTGCATAGTCCTCTATCCAATCGGCACTAAAGCCTGTCATTCCTAGAAACGTCATCATTTGTCCTACTGTCTGAGGTAACGGTGTTTTACTTATACCTTCTAACTGAGCTGGAGCTATAGCTCGTGTACCAAATGCAATTAATCTTCCCAAGTATTCCACTTGAGGCTGGCAATACTGCAATTTGTTTTTAGACACCTTGTGTCCTCCTTTTGCTAATTTTGTCAACACCTTAATTGAGTCTTTGTGACATTGTTCTAGTGAGGTAGAACAGATAATTAAATCATCCATGTATTGTAATAGTGTACCATCTATTACAAGGTCTTCTAAATCAGCCTTCAGAATCTTGTTGAATATATGTGGTGAATGTTTATATCCCTGAGGAAGTCTAGAATATGTATATTGCTTATTTGCATGTGTGAATGCAAACAAATATTTACTCTCTTCTGCAAGCGGTACACTGAAGTAGGCAGAGCAAAGATCAATTACAGTAAAGTATTTGGCATCAGGAGGGACATTTGTCAGTAAAGTGTGTGGGTTTGGTACCTCAGCTGGCATATCTTCCGTTATTTCATTTATTGTTCGTAAATCATGAACAAGTCGCCATCTGGTTTTGTCTGATTTGATTACAGGCATAATTGGAGTGTTACAGTAACTAGTAGTTTCTATCAATACCCCTGCCTTCACTAAGCCTTCAATTGTGTCTTTTATTCCTGCTTCCGCATCTGCTCGTAAAGGATATTGTGCTTTTCTAGGCAGACGTGCATTTGGCTTAAGTTGAACTCTTACTGGATTTGCTGATTTTATTAATCCAATATCTGTGTCATGTTGAGACCATAGTTCAGTTGGTACCTGACACTCCATTTCCTTAAATAATTCAGTCTCATTTGTGTTTATTAAATCAGATGCTGTAGTCATCTGTGTCACTTTCTTTTGGCTGATAACTACTTCCTGTGGAATTCCCAGCAAACTGGTTGCACACAGAATTTTGATGTAATTTTTGTCAGCTGAATGAAAAATCAATGGGTTTTCTGTTGATTCCCATTTGCTTTGTTCTGCCCTTTTCATCATTGGTCCTAAATCTTTTGCTTTCCGATTTCTTCCTACATATACTGCAATATGCGGGACAGAGTTATTTACATTGAACCATTTTTTGACAAATTCACTTTCTGGTATGTTTAAAGCTGCTCCCTCCTTACCTATGATGATGTACTGGGAGACTATCTCAATCTGCTGTCCTTTTGTTTCTTTTTGCCATTTCTGTTCTATTTTTTCATCCCTTTCTTGATCATACATCATTGTGCAATGAAATTCAGACTTTGATAACTGTGCTTCAGGTATCTGTGCTTCAATAAACTTTCCCCATTTATTGACTGTCTGCCTCACATCTTGTTCTATCTGTCCTATCCAAAAAACATTTGCTTTTGGCTCTGCAACCATCATTTGTTTTTCTGTTCCTATTGAATCAATATATATACCTTCTGGAGAACACCAAATTTGTAGTCCTAATTTACATAATGCATCTCTTCCTAACAAATTAATAGGAGTTTGATTTGATACCAGAATGGGCATTGTTATACTTTGATCTTTTGTTTGTAGACACACTGGAGCTGTTATGGGAATCAATTGCATTTTTCCCGAGAATCCTATTGTCTTTGCAAATTTTCCAGACAAGGGGAGATGTGAAGCATATTTCAAATTAATGCATGTTAAATTTGCCCCCGTATCAACCAAAAATGGAAATGTATCTCCCTCTATTTTAATCTACATAATAGGCTCTTGATCAGCTTTTGTTGATAAAATTGGAAGCTGACTCTCCCCTTTAGGATTCTCTGGGCACCCCTAATAGCCTGGATTGGGACCTCCCCAAGGGTTTACTGGGCCCTGCACTGGACCCTGAGTAGGCTGTTGCCAGATCATCTCCCTTCTACCCTGAGGTTGCTGTGGCCATTGCTGATTTAGACAGTCAGCTTTGATGTGTCCGGGCTGTCCACAGCCCCAGCACAATGGTGGAGGCCTGTCTCTGCCTCTGCCTCTGCCTCTGCCTCTTTGCTGTATGGGTTTTTTTGGGGTTGTGGAGCAATTCCTGGAGGTATTAGAGTCATTTGTTCTGCTGTTGCATTTGTTACTGAAGCTTGAATATTTTTCTTATTTTTCTTTGTGAGTTCTTCAAGTTGTAATTGAGTTAGTTTACGTTGTAACTCTTTCTCTTGACTTTTAAGTTTTAGTTCATTTTTTCTTTGCTGTTCCACTGCATGAGACACATGGTCACAAAACTCTTTGTGTGTTTTAGAAGTTAAACCGACCACATCCTCCAGCTTGCTTTTTACCGCTGGCAGCATAGCATCAATCACAGCTTGTCTAAACAATGTTGACATTAATGGGTCTCCCTCGGGATCCCCCTCAGTTTCTTGTTTCCACCTTTTCAGCTCTTTTTGGACATAAGTGGTTGGATTCTCTAAATCTCCAATTCCTTCTCCCTTCAGTGATTTAGGATTCAGTCTGATCGGATACTCCGCACGCAATGCCTGCCATTCTGCTGGGCGGAATGCATCAAAAACAATCCCATCCATATTGTGAGAGTTCACTGCTCTGTTTAGAGTCGTTGTAAGAAGAATTTCATCCATCTTTGTCCCTCCAATAATTTTAGCCAGCAGAGCTTTAACATCTCCCACTGCCAATAGCTTTCCCATTGTTTCCTCTTCAAACACTTTAATGAATTTCCCTGCACCCTCATGAATATCAGGAAGGCGAGTGACAAGCCCCTCGAGGTCCTGCGAAGCCCAGGGGACATACTGTCCCTGCTCACCCTTGATTAAAATTGGGAGCTGTGCGGCCAGTGGTCTAAGTGTCCCTTTATCTCTGCCCTGTTCCCATTTACCGTTCTCAAATAACTCCTCTGCCTGATTCTCATCCTCACTACCGTAGAACAACTTACTCTTTCCTCTCTCCAACTTATTTACCTCTCTGATCTTCTTCCCTGATTCTCTAATTTTCTCTTCCATTTCTTCTTCCAAAGCTTGTACTTGTGCTACAATATCTCTATCTTCCCTCCGCTTTCTTTCTAATCCTTCCTCAAACCAGGTTTTATCTTCCTGACTTGCTTTCATTTTTTCTAACGCTGTACGTGCTTGTCTGTAACAGTCAAGTTGCAAACCTTCTGCACTTTCCTGTCTGGTTTGCCTCTGTGTTTTTACAGCTGGTTCCTCTCTATCATCCATCTCTAACTGCCCTTCTAACTCTAGTTCTCCTGTTACCTCCATGGTTCCCTTGAGTATTGGGAATTCTCTTGCTAAAGGCAGATAAGGAGGGGGGTCTGCATATTTCTTTTCTTTTCTCATGTTATCTTTCTCTGCCTCCTTCAGGACTTTCCTAGCCTGTTTTATACTCTTCAACATATCTTCACCTTCTTTTTTAAACAGCGCAAGTATTTCTTTCTCTTTTTCCCTTTTTGTTTCTCTTTTTTCTTTTTTCATATTGATGCTTTTAGTTTTATAATTTTTTATCAGAGTTTCCATTTCCTCACACAATGCCACATCAAATGTCCCTTCCTTTGGCCATTTTGTCGTCATATTTTTTGTTCTCTTCTGCCATTTTTTTTAGATTTTGTTTATTTGCTCTTTACACAGTGGATTTTTTAATCCAATGATTTCCACTGGTGTGGTTGCCATATCTTTATTTATATTATTACCACCAAAAATAAACTTTTTAGTTTTATATAGTAACTTGGTTACAATCTCTTCTTTTCCTTTTACTGAATTTAACTATTTTTTACCCATTTCACCCTACTTTCTATTTTTTATTATGTGTCATACCCTTTTGAATTTAGTTTTTTATTGTCTCATGCGTTTACACTTTTTAAATGTATATTATTATTTAACTGTCTATTTTATTTACTCTATTTTATTATCACTTTGTAGATAACTATTTCTAACAATAATTCTTTATTTTTATTTTTACTTCTCTTTCCTTTTTTGTCCACCCATGTATTAAAACTTTAATGTGGGAACTTCCTCCCTTGCTCTCACTCCCACTGTACTGGGCTCGGAAAATGTTCTCCCCTTTCACACAGACATCCAAAATGCAAAACTCTATTATAGATCTCGGTTCAAACTTTATTGATACTGTTTCCCTAAGCCCATTCACACTTGCTACACTCTTTATTGAGCCAGAGTGCTTATTCTTGCATACTTTTTCCCTTTATCTAAGGGATAATCAGTCATTAATTGTCCTTTTATTATCAAGGCTCATCATACATTCATCCCTCTCAAGTGGATATGGGTTGAGTCCAATTCTGCCAGTTCACACTTAAGACAAATTCTGAGTATGGGTCACCATACTTGGCTGAATGTCACTTTCACTTAAGTGAAGGTCCAGGAACGGTGCTCAACCCTTACCCACCCAATACGGAATTTATTTGTTCATACATTCATCACCATTCACAAATTCATTCGTCCGGACACAGATACATCCACACAACAAAACACAGCTCTTCCTAGAGCTCCTTAAGGGCCCACCTATTTCTGTCCTTCGAGAATTGCACCTATACTTTCTCAAAGCGGTATCCGTGGGACTTTTCCTCGCGATTCCTTAATCTGCTTATCCGTTTATCACTGTCCTACTTGGTACAGCTATCCAATAAACACAGATTTTACAATGTCTTTTTGCCTACACTATTTCTGTTTTAAATCTAGGTTACCTTACAAGGCTTTCCTATTAATAAACCAAATATGTGCATGCAGTTATTTCTTCTGGAGTAAAACCTTTTTCAATTTGGATATCCTATTTTTTTCTAAATTTGGAAGAGTAGATTTTAAGTTTCCTTACCACTCAGAACTGACCTCAACCAACACAAACGAATTCTATAAGCAAAAATGCTTACCTTGTTTTATGGTGGCCACCCGGTTGTGTTGATCATCGGTCAGCTCAAAAGCGGTTGTCCACTCTGTCACTCTTGTCCAGTCCCATCTGGGGTGCCAAATCTGTGGTGTCTTTTGCCGGTTCTCAGAAGAATCAAACTCAGTCAGGGATTTTTCTCTCAGAAGAAAATACTTTATTTCAAGCAAAACAAAAATGGCTAGATTCACATTGATTATATACTTGATAAATTGAAACTTTACTAATAAAAATCTTCCACAATACGGGGTATAACGGTTCACTCGTTTTCTCGATGCATCGATTACAAACCCTGTCGATTCATATCCATCGATCTTGAAACATGATTTTTGAATCATGAATCGCCGATCTTGGACAGTAATCGATTCAAAATGCTAAGAATCGAATGAATCGCGATTTCTATAGCGATTCAATGGTTTCAAAATGTATACACATTAAATTACTACACGCACAAATTAATGGAGACCTTGAAGAGTGTTCGTGAATCGTGCCTCTTATCTTTCCTTAACGCGCTCCACTGTTTACAGCCTGAGACTGTCACAGGATTGCGCTCGCGCTCCGTTCGTCTCTGACGCAGCTGACGTGTGATCTATAGGACTCGTGGCCAGTAATGCTAACATGAAGTAGTTTTACTTTTCTGTAGTTTGTCAATGGCTCTCTGCATCTTACCGACGGAGTTACCGGAGCCGTCAACAGCTGTATTTATTGCATGGACGGAGCAGAAATGTAAGTGTCTAAATCATACGCACAGATCCATTGAATGATGAATGTTTTTAAACAATGCGGATGAACCGAATATACGAAGGAAACTTTTAAAATTAACCACAGCATTAACAATGACCTTGAAATAAGAGCGCGAGATTTATCTGATAATCAGATGCATAAAAGTAACGTTTGTTTCATTAGCAAACAGACATCTGGCACGTTTTCTTTCAGAATCATTCGCTGATGGAGAGGAAAAGTTAAATAGAGATGAAGACGTTTTCACACTGAAAGAGAAGCGATCTCGCTCTCATAGACGTGCCAGGCTATATCTGCAGCTAAACTGAATAAAAGCAGAATGAACTGATGAAACTAAAAAAAAAACCACAAACAATTTATGAATGATGCAGTCAGTGTCAAATGTCAATGACAATTGCCATTTATTACAGCACACAAACTATTAATTATATTTATTTAAATAGAAAATTTTAATAATTGCTAATTAAATGTAGCCTAGTATATAAAACAATCATAAAATTGCCATTAGGAAAAAAATATCGATTACAAATGATTGATTACTGTCCAGCAGTGTATTTGATTTATTACAGCTAATTAAAAGTAATTAAAAAATAAGATAATTCCTTTAAAAAATATATAATAATAATAATAATAATAATAATAATAATAATAATAATAATAATAATATATTATTATTATTATTATATAGGCTACATACATAAAATGATAGTATTTGACATTTCTGTCACTTCTGAAATTATGGCTACGCCCCTGGTGTGACAAAATGTTAGCTTATACATAATACTCTTTAAGCTCTTTTTTAAAAACTTGGCTTACATACATTTTTACGTATGCCATGTCGCATCATTAAACTAGCATTTAACAAGGGATAAAAGGTTTTGTTTTTTTGTTTTTTCTAACCTATGGTTCTCTAACCATAAATACTACTGTAATTTGCCCCCTGACTAAGCATTTAAAGAATTTAGTAGAAGCATTTAAATAATCCTGTGAATGCACTTAAAGAATGCAGAATCGAATCGTTATAATCGAATCAAATCTAATTTAATTGTGAATCGAATCGAATTGAATCGTTCTAAATTCTAAATATATATATAATAAAATTCCAATCAGCTTATCTTTGCAAAATGGCACAGCTTCTTAAGCACAGTTTAATGATAGAACTTTAATGATTTAAACTAAAACTTGGTAACCAGGTATGAATGCATGTCATTTTAACTGAACTTAACCCATATGTGCCCACATTTTTCTGAATGGTTTCATGCATACACTAAGTAGACATCCAAAAGGCCCTTTTTACCGCTGAACGTAACGCGGTGGACTTATGAAGTTATGTGCATTTCTAGAAAGAATTCAAGCAGGATAAATGTCAAGGCTGTGCCTGAACCTGTGATTATATTTTCTCTAATCTACATGGTATTAAACCATATTTTAGATTTGACACATTTAAAAGGTGTGCAGTATTATTTATATTATATGAATTATGCATTATTTTATTCAAAAGAAATTGTGGTTAACTTTGCATTGGAGCATTAAAAGTAGTAGCCCATTTTAGGGTGGTTGGCTACATGGATTAATATGCAAAATGTCAATATTTTCATATATTATGCCTATATTTTCAATATAAATATATATTTTCCTTTAATAAGACAACATGCATTTTTGTTATTCGTTACCTGTCCTTTAACTTATTGGGGAAAAAACATTTGTCTGTAAACTGATTCAGAAATTTTTGCATGTTTTAACATGAAGGACTGTATAATTTCGTTCCCATTATTTATGCCTAATTAGCCTAAAACAAGAAAGAATAAAATTAAATCTTTGAAACATTTCTACCGTCCTCAGGGTTAAACTCAAGTTCTCTCATTAAAATCAACAAAATACAGCGGATGTAAAAAAGAGCTTCATTAACTGACAACATAAGTGATTTTAAAGGGAGCCTTCTTTACTTGCTTTTAGTGCTGGGCGATAGCATATGGCCTAAAAAAAAAAAATCAATTTTAAAATCAATATTCAAATGACATAAATTTTTCAAAACAAGTTTGAATATAGTTATAAATGTATAACTGAGACAAGATGATAAAAAACTGTGATGTTATTACCTTAATGCTGGAAAGACCTTTATTTTATTTTATTATTTTTTATTATTATATATTATTATTTATTTTTTGTTAATACTAGCCCATCAGCTTTGCAAATTTTGTTTGTGAGGAAAATAAGAATACATTTTTGTCAGTTATTTTATCTGAACAGATCGATTAATTTCTTCAAGATTACAAAATTAAATAGCCTACTGATAATATAGTAGCACTGTAAGATTACATTTGTTTGAATTCATTATTGCTAAAGCAATTGCGTGAATGTGCTTTATCTGTTAAAATCGTGCTTTAACCCGAAAATAATCAGTAAAAGAAACAGAAAAACTCATATAGCCTTTAACATCCCGCTCGACTAGTGCAGTCATTATAACCTGATCAAGTCAAAGCTAAATATGTTTAACATGGATTCTTGCTGAATATGCAGTTATATTATGGGCTGTTGGCATGTATTCTAATCGTGATGAAGGCTTCAGTCAGAATCACACCGCTCCGCTCATCCTTTGCTCGGCGCCGTGTCTCTGTCAGACTCACGGTGAAGGGTTAAGCCACTCTGAACTACGGGAGCCTGAGTGGTGCGTCAGTGGATGTTAAAAAGAAAACTGATTTTCATTCAAACAAACCGATTTAAATTACAAATTCAAGTTAATTGATAAAATCGATTTATCACCCAGCCCTACTTGCTTTCATATTATTTAATGAAAAAAAGAAACAAGAAAAAATTTGTTTATTAATAAATAATTAAAATGTCTCATTTTTCACAATTATTAGGCTACTTCTGCATGTACTTTGTGGCAAACTTAATGCATGTGCTTGAGCGCGGAATATATTAAGATATGATTATGTAAATTTAATATAAACCTCTGATTAGTTGAATATAACAAATGGACGACTAGAACTAGAAAAATCTTATGTGGGGGCAGACCATTTTTTTTGTCTTAACCAAAACAACAGTCCTATATAAACTGGTTCAGCAAGTGAAAGCCTCATGACACTATCCATATGAAAGAGCAATTCACACCTTTATCTCGACTCCACAAGCCATGAATAACTATCCAAAACCCAACCCCCTCCAGCTGAACAGAATTCGGTCTGTGTTTTGGCTCTGAGGAACGGTGCGTTACTGGGCTGAAACATGCCTGCACTCAGCAGCACAACTCTTTGTATTTATTATATTCTCACAGCCCATATTATTATTTTCACAAGACCATAATGATAATAACAAATCATCAATTAATAATTAATAATTATTTTAGAGAAAATCCTTGTTATTTGTGATCGTGGATGTTTGTGGGAGGCTTTAAGACCAAGCGGAATCCTCTGTTCCCGCCTCACAGCGCGTGGGTCTCTGAGGCTTCACTGTCTGCAGTTTGACTTTACTGAATCAGATTGAGGCGAATACAACTTATTGATCATGAGCCCAACATTTAGCAAGCAGAAAAACATTTATTCTACCTGAAGGAAGACTATTTTATTGAGCTAATGCTGTTAAAGAGAGAGAGAGAGAGAACCAGTCTAGGGCTATCCGGAGCTCATTATATTGAAGTACAAATCCAAACACCAGAAACACTTTATGAATAATGAATGCATTTTATTTATTCACATGCAGTATGGTTGTTGGTATTTAGCAGTTAAACCTATTTTTAAACTTGAATTTAAATACTATTAATCTAACTTTAAATTCTAAAAGAGTTTATAAGTAAAAAAGGATAAAATATCACAGGGCATGTTAAATAGTCTAAATGAACTTGTGTTAATAATATAATTAGAAGCAACCTTTATATCAAACATTTTTAAATCGTCCACAGGTGAGCATCGTGGGAGGCTGATCAAGTCATTTTCAGATGCAATGAAAAAAAAAAAAAAACCTGGATAGCCTATATTAGGCCCAGACTCTGCTCTGAAATATAGAGTTTCAACGGATTAATCGCCTATTTTCATTTGCTGGATGTCTTCTTTATTTTTTATTTTTTAAACA
The DNA here is from genome assembly GCF_003368295.1 of Carassius auratus. Lineage (NCBI taxonomy): Eukaryota > Metazoa > Chordata > Actinopteri > Cypriniformes > Cyprinidae > Carassius > Carassius auratus. The sequence continues at coordinate 29,801 of NW_020524858.1, read as the reverse complement.
AGCTAAAAAATAAATTAAATTTGTCAGAGGAAAAAATATATAAGTCGTCTATAGTTGCATTTTGCATTTGCTGCATGTTTTTTTGTTTTGTTTTTTTTTTTAAACACGCTAAAAAATAAATCAGAGTTTGTGAGAGAAAAAAATCAGGTATAAGTAGGGATGTGTACCGAAACCCGGTATTAAACTGGCCCCGGGGCTAAATTATGAAAGACCGAATCAGTTAGATCTGACGCTATCGGTTCTGCTTTCGGTACTGGAACAAGGGGAAAAAATAATGTACTATGTATTTTTGCTTAATAATGTTATCGTGCACATCTTATCTCACCAAACATTTCTAATGTGCGATTATATTAAGACATTTGTCTGTGAGATCTGCGAGATTTCTCATGCGCGCCGCGGAGGCTGTCTGTCAGTCACACACTAACACACCACACACACCACAACGAGCCCGGCGCACGCACAAGCATTAATGTAAACTCCTGCTTAATAATAAAGAGTGACGATGGCGAAGAGATTTGCTTAATGTTATTGTGCACATTTTATCTCACCAAACATTTCTAATGTGCGATCATATTAAGACATTCGTCTGTGAGATATATGATTTATAAAAATTAATAAGACCTATATTTCCCTCAAGACTAGTCATGTTTTTGTGGTTGTTTTAATTTAAACGTGTCTGCTTCTATTTTAGCCAAATTGTTTTCAATAAACTAAAACCAAAAGAATAATAAAAAAAAGGAAAACGAATACAGCTCGTTATCAGACTGTAAAAAAAATACGATGAAAAAGTCCTGACAACACATTTGGTTGGCTACTTTAACTTATAGGAATAATTTAAGCAATTTAATGCATTTTTATACTAGTTGAAATCTGAATTTTTAATACTATTAAACTGATTTAAAAATTTAATGGATTTTTACGTTTAAACGGGTGAAAATGCCACAGTGAATATTAAATATAGCCTATATAACAGAAGACCTTGATTGCATGTTACCATGAAACTAACAAAATAATTAGATTTTTTTTATTTTTAAATTAACAATTAATGTACAAAATGGGACAGCAACCTTTATATCAAACACTTTTAAGTTGTCCACAATTGAGCAACACGAGAGGAAGGTATTGCAAGAGTGCACAAGTGAATGTGAAGATAATTTTTAGGGGGTAGGAGGATTTCTTTAAATTTTCATATGCAATGAAAAAAATGGGATAAACACGAAATAAATAAGTAAATAAAATAAATTGATATACAGTATATCCACTTAGCTTACCTGTTGGGTTTACCTCTCTCATTGTTGACACATCCAAATGTTTCTATATTCGTGATGTTGCTATTTGCAGCTAAACTATTATTTATTAGGTAAAATAGGCTTTGTGGTTCACGTGTTTTTCAGTATCAACGGAAAAATATAATAAAGAGCAAAAATATGCCACAGTAGACCGCTGCTCATGCTGAACTGCACTGTTTACAATGAATATGTGCGCGTGAGGCACCAGCGCATAAAACAGCTGAAATATTCCATACTCAATTTTTGCTCACATAGTTAAGGCATAATTGGAGACAGTTTGAAAAATCAAGAACAATAGCAGTTAATAAGAATTATTGCTGTTAGTGCGGTCTTAACGCTGGACCGTTTTCATTTCGTTCCTCATATGGAACTTGAAGGATTTTATTTATTTATTTTTGCTAAAATATATATATAGGAACACACACACGGATTAGAACATTTTATATTTTTATTCTGGTTTGTGTTTTTATATATATATATATATATATATATATATATATATATATATATATATATATATATATATATATATATCGGGAAGTCGTGGCCTAATGGTTAGAGGGTTGGACTCCCAATCGAAGGGTTGTGAGTTTGAGTCCCCGGCCGGCAGGAATTGTGGGTGGGGGTAGTGCATGAACAGTTCTCTCTCCACCTTCAATACCACGACTTAGGTGCCCTTGAGCAAGGCATCGAACCCCCAACTGCATAAATGGCTGCCCACTGCTCCGGGTGTGTGTTCACAGTGTGTGTGTGTGTGTGTTCACTGCTCTGTGTGTGTGCATTTCGGATGGGTTAAATGCAGAGCACAAATTCTGAGTATGGGTCACCATACTTGGCTGAATGTCACTTCACTTCACTTATTTATATACATATATACACACACACACACACACCTAGTGATGACTGTTTAATGACAATAGCATGCAGTAAGACTTTCTTTTACATTTTTACTGTAGCCTAAGACTATCCCACTTTTTTAAATTAACTCTTACTTTAAATTTTATAATGGTTTTTAAGGATGTTAAAATGTTATAATATAATGCTATTGATGTTTTACATGTCCTTTCATCTTAGTTTACAAACCATCATTTTATTATTACAATCAGTTCAAAATTCATCCCTTTGTGCCACCTGTCGGTAGTTAAGCGAATTATTTTAACACGCAACTTAATTCAGTTAATGCCACGGCACCGTTAACGGTGTTCAGTTAACGTGCGGCATAAGTGCCCAAATAGGCTGTCAACCTACTGTATATTCAGGTTAATAGTGTCCTACGTGAACATGTTCTGGATTTATTTTCCCCAGGTTTTAGTTTATTTTCTTGAAAATCATATTTGAATGTGCGGCAACTATAGTAGTACAGTGGAAGAAATGATCATGTTCACTTGCACGCCGCTCTGCACAAATCTGCAGGTCTTCAAGGCTCAGACACAGGAACCTCAACTGATCTGAACAGCCGCTCTAGTCAGTGCTTTTGTTGAGATTATACCATTATGTTTCTGAATCGTCATAGAATCAGCTTCAAGGCATTTATAAAGCTATCTCTAATGCCACATCAAAGACTGTCAAAATGGCATTTATTATTTGAATTTCCTGATAAAAATCAAAACAGAATTGTATATATTTTTATAAAAATGCGTACTGAACCAAAAGACCCATACTGAAATGTTTCAGTACAAATATGTGCACCTGTTACACCCCTAATTTATATGTATTTATATATTCTGTGGAAAGTGTAGGACCAAGAAATCTTCATCCAATCAAAATGTTCAGTCTTAGACTTTCCTACCTGCCTGTTAAAATATATGTTTTCACACTGTTGTGCACCCTGTCGCGCAGATAGGATACTTCATCAGCGAGTGAGAATGGCAGACAAACATCAATGACCAAAATAAAGTCAGTTTATTAGGAACAAAGCTGACTTTCAAAGTTTTATTTTTAGCATCATTACGCCATTCACATGATCCTTCAATATTCTGATTTGCTACTGAAAAAACATTTGTTATTATTATTAATATTATTATTATTAATGTTGAAAAGAGCTGAGAATATTATTTTGATAAATTGAAAGAACAGCATAATTTGTAACATGATTATTGTATTTATCATCACGTGTGTGCTATATTAAAGTTTTAATTTCTCTCTCTCTCTCTCTCTCTCTCTCTCTCTCTCTATATATATATATATATATATATATATATATATATATATATATATATATACTAGTGATGGGAAGTTCGGATCATTTTACCGACTCAGACTTTTGAGTCTCGTTCAGCAAAATGAACAAATCTTGTTTCGAGTCATTTCGTTCATTTTAGCTAAACTTAATTAAAATATTAAGTGCTACCTCCCACATCTATTATATTAAGTATATTAGTGCTACTTTTCAACACATCTAGTACTTACGCAAACGTTGATCACACTACAAACAATACAAAACTAAAATGCTATAAGATACAGAAAAAAATATTCATTCTTTACCTGGGTCTTCAGTCTGTGATTACCTCATCTCACCTCTTATCTGACAAGAAGTCTTAGGGTTTAAGTCATTCATTAATAACATGACAGACCCATACGCAAAACCAACGTGGTCTTGAGCCGGAAAGAGAATTGATTAGTTCATCTCATGAGTCTTTCGGGTCGAGTTTTACTCATTCCTTAATCACGTGACAGCCCCATACGCAAAACTAACGCAGTCTTGAGCCAGAAAGAGAATTGATTAGTTCATATAAATAAGTAGTACGCACCCATTTGTAAGGAAAGTTGTAAGTTAACTAATTACTCAAAGTTGTCACATCATGGGACAAAAAAACGAAAAACCCGAAGAACCGAAAGATGAACTATTCAATTCTCTTTCCGGCTCAATACTGCACTATTTTACTGTCTATGGATTTAGCGTATGGGTCTGTCACGTGATTAAGGAATGACTCGACCCGAAGACTCATGAGATGAACTAATCAATTCTCTTTCCGGCTCATACTGCATTGGGTTTAGCGTATTGGGCTGTCACGTGATTAAGAACGAGTCAAAAACCCGATAGACCCGAACTATGAACTAATCAATTCTCTTTCCGGCTCAAGACTGCATTGACTGACAGGTGAATTACTACTACTAGAACAGAACATATATATATATATATATATATATATATATATATATATATATATATATATATATATATATATATACTGACTCCAAGCTTTTGAATGATATAATGTATATTGTTACACTTAGAGTAAGACTGGAGTAATGATGCTAAAAATTTAGCTTTGATCATAGGAGTTAATTAAATTTTAAAATATATTTAAATAGAAAACAATTATGTTAAAATAGTAAAAATATTTAACAATTATACTGTTTTAGCAAATTGTCATTGACTGGTAGAATACCATGTTGTTGAAATATCATGTTAAAATATATAAATTAAGACCACATACCTAGCATTTCCAATGTGTATGTTGTTTATGTGCTCTCAAATAAGCTACATTATTAACCCTCAAACTGACCCCAATCGACTTTTCATTAGTTGAAAAAAAGGTTCCCTTTCAAGGGAACTTCAAACTGTGTCCTCTAGGGGCCGCTATGGGGAACACCTTGTTGTGACCCGTGTCTGCAGCATACATTGAAAAAACACCAACTTGTTGGTTGGCTACAGCCTCTGACGTCACTACCAGCGCGACTATAAACAGGGACCGGGAGAACACGTCATTCTCTTCTTCGTTTTCACTGACTGTTCTGTTTGAAACGTGCATCTGAAAGAACTGGTAAGAGCAATCTTTCTCTGTATATCATGATAACTATTAGCAAGCGTTTAGACAATGTGTGCATCCGTGTTGGAGTTATTTGACACCCGATGACACACGCAATCTTTGCATCATTTGTTTGGGTGAAGAGTATGCACGCAATGTCTTTGAGGAGGCAAAAAAAAGGCAGTCATCTGCTTCCCGCGGTTCAGGACCTGCCACTGTTGAGACACGGAGGAGAATGAGCTTCTGAGAATACAGGTGGATCTGTTTGAATGTTTTAAAGAGGGTTTTTCCCTTTCGTGCTTGTAATGGTGGCGGATGAGAGAGAGCCTCAGGAGGATGATCTTTAACAATATCTGATACTGAGATTAGTGCTCTGCAGGGTTTTTACCCAGGGAAAGCAGGGGATATTTGAGGATGGTGAAGAAGCTGAGGCTGAGCCTTCTCAATTCTCCTGCCCTGCGTATGTAGAGCTGTTAGAGGTTATGGATCGTGCCACGGCAAAGTTGGACTTGCCATGAAAATGGGCTAACAAGATGACGATGTAAGGCCATTAAAAATAATAATAATAATAAAAGTGTTTTCTTTCTGACCACATAGCCTTCCAGCTCAGATGAGCCTTCCATTTCTGAGAAAATCTTCTTGTTTACTCAATCACAGAAAACAATATATTGATTTAAATTTTCTAAGACACTTTGTGTTGGTTAAAGTCATATGCAAGTAGGCGTCAACTACCATGAATATCATTGTGATTTACACCTGAGAAGACAAAGGCCTGCATAATGAGCTGCATAATGAGCCTTTCAAGTCATCTGTGCCACTGAGATGGGAAGAGTTAAAAGAAAGAATGTGAGGACAAAATAAATGTATATAATTTTATGTTTGTAGTTTATTTAGAATATATTTAATTATCCCACAATATAATTTAATGTCCACTTGGGGGAGCAGTTAAACAGTTTATTAGAAACAATCAAAGCGGACTTTCAAACTGAATTTTTTGCATCATTACTCCAGTCACACAATCCTTCAGAAATCCTTTTAACAATCTTATGTTCTACAAAAAAAAAAATTATTATTATTATTACTATTATTATTATTATTAATGTTGAAAAGAGCTGAGAATACTTTTTCCATTTTTTTTAGGGGGGATTAATTTAAAGTACAGCAGTTTGTTGCAGTTGTTACGGTTACATTTATTTGTTACATTTATATTATTTACATCAAGATTTGGAATTTTATAGTATTGTATATTGTAATTGATCTTCATAATATTTCACTTGATTAAACATTTAGTCAGGAATTATAGTTTGGAAAAAATTCTTTGGAAAAAGTTTAACTATTAAAATGTTTACACGTTATGTGAAAACTAGTACAAGTATATAAATACATAAAAAGAGACTAACCCATGTTTATGATCTCTGCTGAATAAAGTGCTTTTATTTCTGAATAAAGTTGCAATCTTTTTGGGGTGAATTATGTCTTATTCCTCTCATTGCAATGCAAACAGTAAAATAAAAAAACTTGAAGAACAGTCTAGCTGCGTTGTCTTCTGTTGTGTGGGCGTATTCAAGCCGCGCGCTTCAGTGAAACATTAGAATCTTAATAGCGTGTTCAGCGCGGGGCGTGGTCACATTAGAAGATAATGAAGGGAGACATGAAAAACGCACATCACATTGTTTAATATGGATTACTTTATCACAGAATATCTGTTTTCGGCAGCACTTGTTTAGTTTAAAAGTAGACATGTCAGGCTTTCTATAGATCTCATGGATCTATCTCTCATGCCTCTTCATTGACTATTCACGGAGTTACAGTTCATTTTAATGACGTGTGTAAATGAAGATCAGCGCAGACAAAGGATGCAGACAGCACACCTTGTTTGTTATCTTTATTTTATAAGTGCACAACGTTCTGTTGTTATTATGTCTTTATACAAAAAAGTAAACTTTACAGATTCGATTGATGTATTGCTCTTATTTGTACGATCAAAACTGAAAGTGAAATTTAAGGTCTTTTCGGGGTTATCAGGAGAAAAGGACTCATAACGCGTATACCCGTTAATCGACTCCATAGGGTTAAGCTCCCTCCTTGCCATCTAAGCCCCTTCAGAAATGTATTTGGCTTAGATGGCAAGGCATACGCAGCAGCAGGTCAGGCTGTGGCTTTGTTACACACGATGGTGGTGCTTCAAGCATATCAGGCTGATCTGCTAAGAGACCTGGATAGAGGCAAGGGCCTTTCTCCTGTTCAGGTAGCCGCGCCGCACCACGGATCTCTCTCCATTCTACCAAGTAGGGCGCCTCCACCATGGGTGGGACTAGGGCAGCCATGGTGGCAATGGAGAGACATCTGTGGATGAACCTGGCAGACATCGGGAAGAAATAAAAACTTATCGGTATTTCCATTGAGACAGTGATTGAGAAGTCTAGGGATACGAAGGCACACTCTGCTGCTTTTAGATCTTTCGTTCCATGAAGGTCCAGGTCTGAGCCCGAACAACATAAGGGTCCTGGCCTGTCTTGATCTGAGGATCAATGATGGGTACAGAAGGCTAGTGTCGCAATTCCTGCTCTTCCCCCACCTGCGGGCAGGGGTCAGAGGAATCTTGTAAAATTAAGTTTGCCTCTCCTGTGCGATTGAGCGCCTCTGCGATACTTAGGAACCTTTAGGTACACACGCTAAGCTTTGTGTACTTTCTCAAAACCACATGGTGGTCACTGTGCCTGTGAACACTTTGCACAATTTTTAAAATCCACGTAAGTGGTAAGTGTGCACGCAAGACTCTGCGCACTTTCTGAAATCCTGTATGGTAAGAGTTACACGCTCCGCCTCGTTCCCTTTCTTGAAATAATTAGACCTTGGTTCCTTGGGCTTCATTCAGCCAATGTGTATTTATTTAAACACTTTAAGCATCGCTTCCTTCAACATGAGGGGCTATTTGAGCGATTCTCATGGTTGTTCAGCAGCGCTCCCCTTTTTCCAAAAAGGGTCCCCTATGAGCGCGCTACTCTGTGCGCGGAGTTCTCCTCTCATATGAGACTGGGTTCTCTGTTTTTTCCCCAGAGCGCTCCAGTAATTTTTCCATTCATTGAGTTGATGACTCTCAATCATACTGTTTTGAGATGCAACATTCCATCTATGAGCTGCTCTATTAGAGTGCCACGAGAGCCTCTCCTTAGAACAGTAATTGAAAATTCATGCTATGGTAAGTGTGCATGTGAAGTCTTTGCACACTTTCTGAAATCCACATAATGTGGTAAGTTTGCACGCTAGTACTGTGCGTTCTTTCTAAAATCCTATATGGTGAGGGCTTCGCACGTTTGCTTCTTGCCCTTTCTTGAGTTGGTAAAAGCCCTGTTCATCTTGGGCACACTCCACCTATGTATCCTTGGATACCTATCTAAACAGGGTGTTGCTACTAGAGAATTGTTGAGACAGCTCTTTCAGCAAGCTTATGCGTAAGCTAGCGGTAGCCCCTGTGTGACAGACAAGACTTGGTAGAAACTGCTAGGTTAGTAGCCGTATCCCTTTAAAGGATTCTTTCCTGATTCCAAGCCTTCAGTTCTACCCTGGGCCGAGGCCCTAATAATTAAGTTGGGTATGTTGCTTAGGCCTTAGGCCGTAAAGGGTACTGTCACAGACAGCCATCTAAACATCACATGGTAGAGTTGGTACTTAGTGCTCGCCCATTATTCTGGCCTGCACTCCCCTGTGTATCTCCCATGTCTCTTTGTTGAGTATTTAATGAGTTACAGTTCATTTTAATTATGTATTTCTAAATGAAGATCACTGTAGACCAAGGCGACAGACAGCGCACCCTGTTTGTTTTCTTTTTGTGAATGCACAATTTATTTTTGTTATTATGTGTATACAAATAAAAGTAGACCCTTTACAGATTTGATTGACGTATTGCTCTTATTTGTACAATCAAAACTGAAAGTTTAATTTAAGTTATTTTCAGTGTTATCAGGAGAAGATCAATCAATCAATCACCTTTATTTATATAGTGCTTTAAACAAAATACATTGCGTCAAAGCACTGAACAACATTCATTTGGAAAACAGTGTCTCAATAATGCAAAATGATAGTTAAAGGCAGTTCATCATTGAATTCAGTTATGTCATCTCTGTTCAGTTGAAATAGTGTCTGTTTTTATTTGCAATCAAGTCAATGATATCGCTGTAGATGAAGTGACCCCAACTAAGCAAGCCAGAGGCGACAGCGGCAAGGAACCGAAACTCCATCGGTGACAGAATGGAGAAAAAAACCTTGGGAGAAACCAGGCTCAGTTGGGGGGTCAGTTCTCCTCTGACCAGACGAAACCAGTAATTCAATTCCAGACTGCAGCAAAGTCAGATTGTGCAGAAGAATCATCTGTTTCCTGTGGTCTTGTCCTGGTGCTCCTCTGAGACAAGGTCTTTACAGGGGATCTGTATCTGGGGCTCTAGTTGTCCTGGTCTCCGCTGTCTTTCAGGGCAGTAGAGGTCCTTTCTAGGTGCTGATCCACCATCTGGTCTGGATACGTACTGGATCCGGGTGACTGCAGTGACCCTCTGATCTGGACACAGACTGGATCTCGTGGCCACGGTGACCTCGGAACAAGAGAGAAACAGACAAATATTAGCGTAGATGCCATTCTTCTAATGATGTAAGATGCCACAAAATGCATATTCGCATTAACCCAGAGGGTTAAAATATGCATCAATTCACTTTATACAGTAGCTGGCCAGCCTATCTGGGCCTTACCGCCGGTGCCGCGGCAGTAACTGTAATTCAGTCGCATGTTAAAATCATTCGTGAAAATACTGCCAGGTGGCGCAAAGGGACTGATTGTGAAATGAATGTAATTGTAAAATGAGGTAAAAGAAGGAAGTAAAACAACATTAACATTATGATATAACATTGTAACATTTAAAAAAAAAAACATAATTTTTTTTTACAATTCATTAATTTTTAAAGAGCCAGTAAGATGAAAATTCTAAGCTTCCTATCACTGTTTATAAGTCCTGTACAATAGGTTTAAATCCATCCAAGGTTAAAAAACTTTGTCATTTTGTCAAAATATCATTTTAAAATTACCTAAATTCTCAGAGATCCCCAAACGGTTCGTGTGAAGCTGTTCAAAAGATACAAAGCACTAGGTTTCACCGCGGCAGCGGTCGCGGCAACCCTCGTGTGAACCCTCCTCGCGTGAAGACCGACGAGTGTACAGACAATCGACTCTACCTGCGCGACTCCACCGAGCAAGGACACCGACAGGGCACTTGATTATTGCTTTTCTTTACTTTTTGTATAGCCTCTCAAATATATATCTTACACTTGTAGTCACTATGTGCTTTCAGATCTCTACTATCACTACTAACACTCGGAGAGCACGCTATGTACGTCGCAGGAAGGCCTGTCTGACAAACCTACGCCATGTCCCTCTGACCTCTACTACTATGCTTTCTATTCCAGTTGGTCTCTGGAACTGCCAGTCTGCAGTTAACAAAGCAGACTTCATTTCTTCTATTGCTACTCATTCATCTCAACCTCATGGCACTGACAGAGACTTGGATCAAACCTGAAGATACTGCCACCCCTGCAGCCCTCTCCACTAATTTAACTTGTTCCCACACTCCTCGTACCACTGGGAGGGGTGGAGGTACGGGTCTCCTTATATCCAAAGAATGGAAATTTGATCTTCAGCCATCACCTACAGGTACTGGTTCATTTGAATCACATGCCATTACTGTAACCCACCCTGTTAAAATCCACTTTGTGGTCATTTATCGTCCCCCAGGTCAATTGGGAAACTTCTTGGAGGAGTTGGATGTGCTGCTATCAAACTTTCCTGAAGATGGTACTCCTCTGGTACTGCTTGGTGACTTCAACATCCACCTAGATAAACCCCAGGCTGCTCTCAAGCTAGTGTCCACTACAGCGACTCACAAATCAGGCAACCAACTGGACATCATCTACACACACTGTTGCTCTGTGGACACCTCTTCAGTTGCTCCACTGCACACCTCTGATCACTTCCTCATTACTGCTAACCTAGCACTTACTCCTAAAATGGCACACACTCCAACGCAGGTCATCTTTTGACAGAACCTACGCTCACTCTCTCTATCTCGCCTATCTGCTGTGGTTTCATCCTCTCTTCCATCACTCTCTCAGTTTTCAGGTCTGGACACGAACAGTGCTACGGACACTCTTTGCTCCACTTTAAAGGGGGGGTGAAATGCTATTTCATGCATACTGAGTTTTTTACACTGTTAAAGAGTTGGATTCCCATGCTAAACATGGACAAAGTTTCAAAAATTAAGTTGTACGTTTGAAGGAGTATTTCTGTTCCAAAAATACTCCTTCCGGTTTGTCACAAGTTTCGGAAAGTTTTTTTCGAGTATGGCTCTGTGTGACGTTAGATGGAGCAGAATTTCCTTATATGGGTCCTGAGGGCACTTCTGCCGGAAGAGCGTGCGCTCCCGTATAGCAGAGCACTGAGAGCACAACAGACATACACTGATCAGAGCGATTCACTGATCAGAGCGAGAGCGTCGCGAAATGTCACAAAAGAAGTGTGTTTTTGGTTGCCAGGGCAAGACAACCCTGCACAGATTACCAAAGAAAAAACAGCATTAAGGGACCAGTGGATGGAGTTTATTTTTACAGAGCATCAACGGAGTTGTCCAAGTGTTTTTGTTTGTTCCCTGCATTTTTTTTGTTTTACAAAAAAAAAAAACATGCAGCAAACGAAAATAGGTGATTAATCCGTTAAAATGAAACATATACACGACTCATATTTTTTTCCTCTGACAAACTTAATTTATTTTTTTACGTGATTAATAATAAATAAATAAAGAAAACATTCAGCAAATGAAAATCGGCGATTAATCCGTAAAAAAATTTGTTACTCTTGGTTAACAGTAATTATAATTATTTTACTTCAGAACAGAGCCTGGGACTAATCTAGCCTATCCAGGGTTTTTTTTGTTTGTTTTTCTTTTCATTGCATCTGAAAATGACTTTGTTCATTACATTACCTTCACGTGCTCTGGCGCAGATCAGCCTCCCGCAATGCTCAGCTGTGGACGATTTAAAAATGTTTGATATAAAGCAGTGGTTCTCAACCCGCGGCCCGTTACGAATTCAAATGAGGCCTGCACAACATGCTGAAAAAAAAAATAAATAAAAAACTTTATCAGTTTGTAAAATTTTATTTTTTACATCAATTAAAAAAAATGATGCTACTAATGAAATATAAGCTATATCCTAATGTTTTTATGTGATTTTTTTTCTTCATATATTATTTTCAGACATGAGCAGACCTACTGGCATAAGCATTTAATGAACACATACAAGTGCTCACTTTGGCAGAATTCAATTCAGATAGTCATCAACAGCAATTAGGTATATTGCCTTTAAGGTAAAATTGTGCATCAGAATGGACAAATTTGTAAAAAAAAATTTAAAAAAATGCCAGCGAAAGAGCATGTACAAACTGTGAATAGTCGCACTATCAGTATTGAAGGAGAAGTGCTGGATTTTCGGGGTTTTTTGCCCCGCAACTCACTTGAAGAAATTCAGGCAAATAGAAACACCATACACTACGTAGCAATCCTTAATTTAAGAAATGTGGCAAAACATCTCTGGAGAGAACCTCATATTATTAAAGGTCCCGTTTTACGCGCTTTTTTGAAGCTTTGATTGTGTTTACAATGTGCAATATAACATGTGTTCATGTTTCGCGTGTAAAAAAACACAGTATTTTTCACACAGTTCACCTATCTGTATACTGCTGTTTTCACTGTCATAAAAAACGGGCTGATGACTTCCTTGGTCTATGAAGCCTCTCCTTCAGAAATACGTAACAGGTTCTGATTGGGCCAGCGGTTCCTGTGCTGTGATTCGACAGCAGCTGAGAGCAGGCTGCCCTCCTGGTAACGCGACTGGGCTAAAACGCACGTGCTGGAGATGTATTTATAGTCACAGGAGGAGCGTTTTTACTCACGAGATGCGCATGAAAACCGCATTAGTTTTTTTTGCACAGCCCTAACATCTAGTTAACAAAGCTAAACAGCATTGCCCTTTGTGTAATAAGTTACAGAAACTGTTAAACGCACCAACTTAAATAATAAAATACACTTACCAGTTGTGGTCCATAAACAACGCCTTCTCCAGACAAAGAGGAAACTGCTCCATCTTTCAAGAAAAATCTTTGTGTAAATCCAGCATTAAACTGATTGAGATTGAGAAAGTTGTCCTCAGCAAGCTGTCCTCAGCAAAAAATGAGCTGCACATAGTTTTACATGTGCATTATAATTTTCGGGAACCGAGTTAAACATAAATTGTAACCATTAATGTCAAAGTACAGCGTTCCTGGGAAGCCCAAACAAAGGTGATTGTACTCAGAGATGAAAAAAACTGCGTTTCAACGACATGGCGACAAAAACAAACAGCTCTTCATTCTTCTCCGTCGGAGCACAACAGGGCCACGCCCCCTGTTTGTGAATTCATGTGGGTGGTGGTTAGTCAAAAAAACTGTTTTAGTGACGTCATTACTACAGGAACTAGAGGGCTGTAGTCCAAACGGGTCGTTTTTTGTAGGCAATTTCTGTTAAATCAAATATCTCGCTTGGCATTGAACTTTGCGCTTTAGAATTTTACAGATATTATTTATACTCTAACAACAACATTACACACTAACTAAAGTTTAAAACATGGAATCACGAAGAAGGGGACCTTTAAATTCAAAAGTGCTTTCTTTATTTGGATCAAAATAGGCTACATTTGTGAACGCACATTCTCTTGAATGTTGCGCGTCAAGTCATGCAAGCCTGCATCTTAAAGCCTCTGTCAAACTTTCTGCGTCTGCGAGTCCGCTATGGACCGCTAGGAAGGCGTGATGTAAAAATCATCATTGGAGAGTGTGTGCAGAGACTCTGAGCAGACGACCGCGCGGACAGGTGCACGTGGTAAGTAGGCTTCAAAAGCACAATTGCACATGTGCAGGCAGAGTGAAGAAGCTCATTGCTACTCGAGCCTGTGCAATCCGTCAATAAAATAATATAAAGACAGCGATGTGCAATAATTCTGGGCAATTGCAGAGCTGGCCATCAGCCTGCGCATTCAGAAGTATAAATTGAAGAAGTCTGCGTCCGCGCTGGCCGTGTACGCGTCCAGATTGCTAATGCGGAAAGTATAACACAGGCGTTACAATCGCAACTTCTTTGTGCTGTTACTCCTTTCAAGCTGAATCTCACAAAATTAGTCAGCTCCCGACAGCATCAGGTGTTTTATTAATGGGGAGTAGAATTGTTTATTTCAATTAATGTAAAAGATTATATATCATAATAGTTAGGCTATAATATTATGAATCAGGTTGGTTTGTATTGCTGACGTAATATGTAAATTATATGCGACTTGAACTTAGACCATAGTGCGGCCCGCTGGAAAAAAAGGTTGAGAACCACTAGGATGCGGTCACATTTTATACAGGAATTGTTAATTTAAAAAAATCTAATTATATTGTTAGTTCTAATTATATTGTTAACACAAGTTCATTTAGAACTTTTTTTTACTTATAAACTCCTTGAGAATTTAAAGTTAGTTTAATAGTATTTAAATTCAAGTTTAAAAAAAAGGTTTTAATTGCTTAAATTATTTTTATTAATTAATAATATGTTATCATGTTTATTCTTGTAAAAAATATGTGTTTATTGTTTAAGAAAACAAGGGAAAAAATAAGGGACAATCCGAATATTTGTTTTGCTTTACCTATTTATGTAGGCTACAATTATAAAAAAAAAATAATAATAATAGTAAAATAATGTCATTAAAAAATACCATTGGCCCGAGTAATTTTGACCATTATAGAATCGTGACTTTAAAGATTGGTGATTTAGGTGGTAAAAATACTGTGAAATTAATAATGGCATGGATTTTAGAGCATAACAACTGAAGGTTTATGAAACATTAGCCAATAAAGCATTTTTTTTAAACAACGGAACTTAGTTATGAACTAAAATATTATTTCAACCATACAGCATGTGAATAAATAAAATGCATACTTTTCATAACATTTCATTATTCATAAAATGCATAACGTTTCTGGTGTTTGGATTTGAACTTCAATATAATGAGCTCCAAGTTTAAGAATAGTCCTATACTTCTCTCTCTCTCTCTCTCTCTCTCCCTCTCTCTCTCTCTCTCTCTCTCTCTAACAGCATTAGCTCAATGAAATATGTCTTCCTTCCAGTAGAATGAATGTTTTCCTGCTTGCTAAATGTTGGACTCATGATCAATAAGTTGTATTCGCCTCAATCTGATTCAGTAAAGTCAAACCACAGACAGTGAAGCCTCGGAGACCCACGCACTGTGAGGCGGGAACAGAGGATTCCGCTTGGTCTTAAAGCCTTCCGCAAACATCCACGATCACAAATAACAATGATTTTCGTAAAATAATGATTAATTATTAATTGATTGATGATTTGTTATTATCATTATGGTCTTGTGAAAATAATAATATGGGCTGCGAGAAAATTATGAAGTGTAGTGCAGGCATGTTTCAGCCCAGTAACACACCGTTCCTCAGAGTCAAAACACAGACCGAATTCAGTTCAGCTGGAGGGGGTTGGGTTTTGGGGTTAGTTATGTGTGGCTTGTGGGGGTCGAGATAAAGGTGTGAATTGCTCTTTCATATGGACAGTGTCTTATGAGGCTTTCACTTGCTGAACTGGTTTATATAGGACTGTTGTTTTGGTTATATTCACAGTGCTGGCTCTCTCCAACGAGAGAAATGCAACGTTCACAGATTACACAATTCGTTTTCGTTTAAAAAATATTTCAAGCTTTCTTTATAGTATTTTTAATGAATGTGAGACACCACGATATTATGTTAATTAAAAAATTATACATTCATTATCATGAAAAAAATTAAAGTGATGAGAAGGCGCCTCCCTGTCATTAATGCACATTAATAATTTTTGCACAAACACTTGAATATGAGGTTTGTGGTTTTCACCCGCTCCAAGAACGCTCCATCACGAGTACAATTCATGCCAACAGCCATATAACTGCATATTCATTAAGAATTCATGTTAAACATATTTAGCTTGATCAGAGCGGGATGTTAAGAGTTAGTCCGTTTCTTTTACTGATTATTTTTGGGTTAAAGCATGATTTAAACAGATTCACACTCAATTGCTTTTGCAATAATGCGTTCAAACAAATGTAATCTTACAGTGCTACATTATCAGTATGCTATCTGATTTCGAAATCTTGAAGAAGTTAATCGATCTGTTTAGATAAAATAACTGACAATAATGTACTGTTATTTTCATCGCAAACAAAATTTTCACAGCAGAAAGCAGCCATTAAAGATGTAATGCTTACAATGTTATTAGTTTGGCATGTGATATAGGGAAAAAAAATAGCTTAAGCCACTTTGCTTAAGCCACTTTGAAACTCTCCTGTTTTTATTATTTTATTTTTATTATTTTATATGCTACGTTATGAACATAACATTTCAAACATACTGAAATACTTTATTCACGGAGTGAAGGCGTAGCGTGTTTCTGGTATCAGTGCGCGCAGAGGGGAAGTTGTTTGTGAGAGAGATGTTTCACCTGATGAAATGAAGACGACCACACGAACACAAGCACAGCACATCTGCCAAAAATCAACCTGCAGCAATGCTCGTTGATCAACTCGCCAAGCTTTACTTTTGTAGGTCGCATGGCAGTAATTAATTCGATAATATGACCATGCAATCAATACAGATATCTAATAAAAACATTAAAACAAGCAGGGCTGTAAAATAAAACAATAAAAAATGCATGCCAGGTCTACACCAGACACAAGTGGAACGATCGAACAAAAGACAACAAAACACAGTGATGGATACACTGGACACGATCCCCATCAGTGAACTGATGCTCGTTCTGTTTATGATGGAATGTTCTGACACTGTGTTCAGATGATTTGACACTATAGTGTAATGTCATCAAGTTTAGACACACTTTTTGCTGTGGGACACAGATGACAACTTTCGCGTCCGGTGTAGACACACAGAAAGTCGCTGCTCCATTTACAAATAAATTCTAAAAAAAAAAAAAAAAAAAAAAAAAAAACTAAACCAGCGGCATAACGAGATGGAAATATAGACTAGAAAATATATTAACAGGTCCTTCGTCCATGACACTGACTCACTGCGGAGCTGACAGTTTTAATCTGAACAGCTCTTAAAGCTGAGTGGATGGTTAGATGCATGATGGGCTAGTATTAAAAAAATAATTATAATTAAAGCTGCAAGCAGCGATGAACGGGCCCTCGCACCCGGGCTCACCGCCATCGTTTGGCTTTAGTAAAAAGGTGAACGGTGAGAAATATGCATTTAAAGTCTTAAAAATAAGTGGAATATGTCAAAGTCATTTATTTGTACCAGTCCTCCTGTTGCCAGCAGGTGGCGCTATCATTATAATGGAATATTGGCCTTCAGATGTGTTCAGGGCAGAATTCTTATCTAACATGTGAAGTTTGGGGGAGATCGAACATTTTATGCCTG
The DNA here is from genome assembly GCF_003368295.1 of Carassius auratus. Classification (NCBI taxonomy): domain Eukaryota; kingdom Metazoa; phylum Chordata; class Actinopteri; order Cypriniformes; family Cyprinidae; genus Carassius; species Carassius auratus. The sequence continues at coordinate 12,216 of NW_020524858.1, read as the reverse complement.
AGTTACAACAACTTCTCTTGCTGTGACGAGACATCAAATTTTGTCATGGTGCCATGGACACGTCCTTTAACAAAAACTCAAGTTCTCCACAATTTAACATTGCACAGACCTTTAGATTAGACTGACCACAAAAAATACATTAATGTCAAAAGATTTCTAGGAGTAGTTTGTCGCAGTGTAAAACATGTGACTTCCTGTTGCCAGCAGGTGGCGCTATGACTATAACTGAATATGGGCATGTAGATCTGTTAAGTGCAGAAGTCTTATCTAACATGTGAAGTTTGGGGCAGATTGGACATTGTATGTCCGAGTTACAGCAACCTCCTTTTTCATGGCGAAACATCGAAATTTGCCAGGCCGCCATGGTCACGCCCTTTAACAAAACCTCAAGATCTTCGCAATTTAACATCGCAAAGGCCTTTAGATTTAACTTACCAAGTTTGGTGTTGATCTGAATAAATCTTTAGGAGGAGTTCGTTAAAGTACAACCCCTGAAAATGGCAAAAACAACGCCAATTTTGCAGAGAAAATTCTAAATAACCGACTTCCTGTTGGGATTCGGATTTTGTACCAAGAGACTTTTTTGTAGGTATTGGTGTGTTACATATGTATACCGATTTTTGTACATGTATGTGAAACATAGCTCGAGGCGCACTCTGTTGAAAGTGTATAGGTGGCGCTATCGAGCCATTTTGCCACACCTGATGGAATTTTGGCCTTCAGATGTGTTCAGGCCAGGACTCTTATCACACATGTGCAGTTTGGGGAAGATCGGACATTTTATGCCTGAGTTATAACATATTTTATTCCCATGGCGAGACATCGAACTTCGCGACGGCGCCATGGACACGCCTTTTAACGAAAACTCAAGATCTTCACAACTTAACATCGCACAGGCCTTTAGATTAGACTGACCACAAAAAATACATTGATGTCATAAAATTTCTAGGAGTAGTTCATCGCAGTGTAAAATATGTCACTTCCTGTTGCCAATAGGTGGCGCTATGACTATAACTGAATATGGGCATGTCAATCTGTTCAGGTCAGGAGTCTCATCAAACATGTGAAGTTTGGGGCAGACTGGTCATTGTATGTCTGAGTTATAGCAATTTCCTGTTTCATGGCGAGTCATCGAAATTCGCCAGGCCGCCACGGACACGCCCATTAACGAAAACTCAAAAGCTTCGCAATTTAACATCGCAAAGGCCTTCAGATTAGCCATACCAAATTTGGTGTTGATCTGAATGAATCTCTAGGAGGAGTTCGTTAAAATACAACGCATGGAAATGACAAAAATGACACAAAATTTGCTCATAATATTAGTAATAACCGACTTCCTGTTGGGTTTCGGATTTTGCTCCAAGAGACTTTTTTGTAGGTATTGGAGAGTTACATGAGTATACCGATTTTCATACATGTACATGAAACGTAGCTCGAGGCGCACACCGTTGAACGTGTATAGGTGGCGCTGTTGAGCCATTTTGCCACACCCACTTCTGAAACCCATATCAGACGTAAATTTTCGCCAGTTCTGAGGTGTGTGCAAAGTTTCATGACTTTTCGAGCATGTTTAGGCCCTCAAAAATCCGATTCATTTTGGAGAAGAAGAAGAATAATAATAATAAATATAGCTGCAAGCAGCGATGGCGGGCTCAAGCCGTCAGTGCAACACCACCCCGGTGGCATCGGGAAAACTGTGCCCAGCGGGCATAAGCATTTACAGTAACCCTCTGGCAATCAAATTTTAAGGGATATGGCAGTTAAAGGGTTAATCCGACCCGTCTAGACTTTGAAATCACATACACAGAACAATATATATAACTTTAGTAACACTTTATTTTAATATATATATAAAATTTATAAGTTGTGCATCGTAGCTGACACCTATATGAACACATTACAATTGGTTTATGACTGCAAGTCTTTCTCCTCAAATGCTTTTGAGCTTCAAATTTGCTTTTGAGCCCATGTGAAAAAGTAGCACAATTTACATATGACTTACAGTTTGTTTTAATAAATATCAAACATTCAATTTAATGGTGCATTATAGCTGTCACCTAGATGAACAATTACAGTTGTTTTTATGACTGTAAGTCATTCTCTTCAAATGCTACTGACGTTAGAAAAGTGTATAACAATATCACATGTAACTTTAGAGACGGTCCCTAAATTTGAGACTCTCGAATAACCAATGTCAAGCCAACTTTATGCCTGTTTTTGTTTTGTTTTTTACTTTATTTTTCTTTTCTCTGTGCCGGATTGCTGATGTCTTTTACCCGGGCATAGATGTCCATCCATCAATTATGAACATTCATCCGCAAATGTCCGAGCGGTCGCGAGCGCGGATGGGAGAATGGTGCATGTTTTATTTTTTTTTGAGCTACTGGGATGGTGCCCCCTCTGGGAGTTGGTGCCCTACGAAGACTGCGTATTCTGCATATAGGGAGCGGAAGATATCTGGAAGATACATTCCTCAAACCGTCGTACAAGAGGAGGTGATGCTAGTACTTCAAGAATCTCTCAAAACCTATCTGTTCATAAAGCCTATATATAAAGTCTTAATATAGTATTCCACAATATGTTGTGCTATTCTGATATTATTGTGTTTTTTTTATTGACATTGTTATTTGCTGTTATTTTTTGTTTTAATATTGTTACTGTTGTTACTTGTTGTACGGTGACCTTGAGTGGTTTGAAAGGCGCCTTAAATAAAATGCATTATTATTATTATTATTATTATTATTATTATTATTATTATTATTAGCTGTACACTTGATAAAAAAATAAATATAAACTTATGCAATTATATATATATATATATATATATATATATATATATATATATATATATATATATATATATATATATATATAGTGTACAGTTTTCTTTTATTGCATCTTGAAATAAATGTTTCTGAGTTCTGTGTTTGTTTATTTTTTTTATTTTTTTTTTATTTTTTATTTTTTTTTAGGAAGATTACAGCCTTTAATCTCCTCAAAATAAATGTGCATATAAACCATGAACAATTTAATAATAGCTGTATTTATAAAATGCTTACTAATGACTATTAATTTTGGGAGTAGGCTATCAACAGTTGATGTTGAGGCCTAAGATATTTCTTAAGCTGTAATGATGAAAAAACAACAACAACACCAAATTGCTTTTTTGTCTGCTGGTGATTAAAGAGATGATTAAGTCTCCCTCTCCCTCTCTCTCTCTCTCTGACACCAAGCCCATCCCCTCTCCCACACATTCACACACTTTAAAAAAATAAAAAGACATTTACTGGTTACTTTTTTACTGTTATTTCAATAAATCACCACGACAAAACCATTCAAGCTATCCAAAATTCATTCGCACCTGTTCTGTAAGATAAATTCTTAAAACAGTGGTAAAAGAGGATGTGGGGCTGAACCTTCAAGAGTCACTCAAAACTTATCGGTCCATAAAGCCTATAAAGAATTATTTCTTAATATACAGTTCACAATACTTCAGCTTGTTATTCTAATTAAGTGAGGGTCATTTTATCAGTAAATACATAAAATTCATATTATTTCTATAAATGATTTAAATCATACTCGTTTCTACAATAATTATTTAAAAGTAATCCTATAGCTCCATCTGGTGGCCATTATTGGTACTAAGAATTGCAAGCTTGATTTATAAGTTATGATAGTTTTAATTTTATGCTGGCTCTTGAAAATGATAAAGCTATGAAACTTACTGTGCTTCCTTCAAATGATGACTTCTACATATATAAAAAATTATGAAGAGTTGAAATGAAAAATTTTAAAGATATCGTAAAATAACTATTGTATTTTTTTATGTTACTTTAATAAATCGCTATGGCCACACCATTTAAGGTATCCTAAACCCATTCGCAATTTAACATCTTCAGTATATTAGCATCATGTTGAAAAAGTTTGGTGTGAACTACTTATGTCTTCTCGGAGGAGTATGAATTCATTTTTACATGCTGATTTTATCATAAATCCACAATAAAATTTCTGAGTTCTGTATCAATATGTGTTGTTGTTTGTTTATTTATTTATTTATTTTTTTTTCATAGGAAGATAACTGAAAAGATTACTCTCCTTTTTAATAAATGTGCTTATAAACCAAGAACAAGCTATTTATAGCTGTATTTATAAACTGCTTACTACTGACTATTAATATTGGGACAAGGCTTTATAAAGCATAAACTGACTATTTACTAATGAGTGCAGTTATTATAAAGTGTTACCAATGCATTTACTAATGTTAACAAATTAGACATTATTTTACAGTGTTATTAAATCCTTTAATGACTTATAAGCATTTGTGAAAGAAGCTTAGTCTTGATCTGTGAACTGAACAGTTTTACTGTTACATCCATGAGATTTAAAAAATGTAGATACATGTCATGTCACAGGATGGAATAGGTCAGTATCAAATGAGTTGAAATTATTATTTGCAGCACAAATAAGTATTTTTAGAATTTTGTTTTTAATTCCTGAAACTGTCAGAAAAGGATAAGGCCTAAGAGATTTCTTAAGCTGTAATGAAAACAGCAATGTTAGCAACAGCAACAAAAAATAACAATTTAAAATACATTTTTTTTCTGGTGATTAAAGAGATGATTAAGTCTCTCTCTCTCTCTCTCTCTCTCATTGTGTCTGCCACTCAGCTCATGCCCATCCCCCACTCACACACACACACTCACACACACACATGCACTCAGTCAGCACACATACATTGCTCAAACTGAGGGACAGAGTGAGTTGAGATGTCTGACAGTTTTTTTTTATTTTCTTTTAATCATACAGTGTTGTAAGGTCATGAAACTATGCATATGTCCTCATAATGATTTGATATCTGTATGATTTTTTTTTTAAGTGTTTGGAAGCTGCAATTTAAAAATACAAGACAATTAATGATTCCCTTTTTACTGTCATTTCAAAAAATCACCACGACAAAATGGTTCAAGCTAACCAAAATCTGTTCGCAATTTAAGTTCCTCAATGTTTTTTCAACATGTAGACAAAGTCTGGTGAGTATAGTGAACATTTCCTCTGAGGAGAATGCATTAAATCAGAGCTCAATTTAAATATTCAAATCAAAATAGCCGACTTCCTGTTGGTCGTAGCTGATGACTGTGAATTAGAAAGTTGTCCGTCTTGATAAGAACAATTTATGTACCAAGTTTGGTGTCTGTAGCTAAAACTAAACCCCCCACTTTTGACAAAAGGTGGCGCTATAGCATGCCTCCTTCACGCCCTTTTAAAAGCTTTTCCCATTGTCTAGCTATCACTAATACTGATATGTGTTTTTAGTTTCATGTAAATCTGAGGTTGGTGTCTGCCTCAAACTCATCATAACAGAACATTCAAGTTTGACACGTTGCCATGGCAACGCCATATCAGATATCAATATCCCCACAACAGATTTACATCGGCCGTGTTTTGTCATTATTCTGATGAAGTTTTAAGTAAATCGAGTAAAAATAAGATGCTGAATTCAAAACATTTTGAAAATGACTCACTTCCTGCTGCCAGTTGGTGGCGCTATAACGTTGACTCTTAATAGTCACATATATATGATCGGTATCATACAACGAACAAACCAATGAAGTTTGATAAAATTCAGGAAATGTATGTGGATGTTATTAGACATTTCCTGTTTCTCATTTCTCGCCATAATTTCCACGCCTCGCTACGGGCAAACCGTTCAAGATATCAAAAATCCCCTCGCAATTTTTCGTCCCCAATGTCTTGAGATCATGTTCACCGAGTTTCGTGGCGAACGGGTTGAAAACCTCAGAGGAGTATTTCAAATTCCAGAGCATGCTTTTTTTAAACAGCCCTGAATAGCTGACTTCCTGTTGGGCGGAGCCTATGACATAAAGTGTGAAAGTTGTTCGGCTCAATGAGATCTATAAGTGTACCGAGTTTCATATAAATACATGCAAGTCTGTGTGAGCTATGGTTCAAGATTTCTGAAGGTGTTCCAGGGGGCGCTGTAGAGTCCCTGTGCCACGCCCGGGTCCCAGCCTGTGCGGCGTCCTGATGGCCGCAGATTCCAATGTGTGTGCCAATTTTCAAGAGTTTTTGAGCATGTTAAGGCCCCTAAAATCCCCCGGAAGGTTAAATAAAAAATAAAAAAAATAATAAGAATAATCCTTAGAAGAACAATAGGGCTCTTCGCCCCTTCGGGCTTGAGCCCTAATAATAATAATAATAATAATTAAAGCTGCAAGCAGCGATGAACGGGCCCTCGCACCCGGGCTCACCGCCATCGTGTGGCTTTAGTAAAAAGGTGAACGTTGAGAAATATGCATTTAATGTCCTAAATATAAGTGGAATATATCAAAGTATATCCCATATATGTGCCAATCTTACCGTTGCCAGCAGGTGGCGCTATCATTATAATGGAATATTGGCCTTCAGATGTGTTCAGGCCAGGACTCTTATCAAACATGTGAAGTTTGGGGAAGACTGAACATTTTATACTTGAGTTACAACAACTTCTCTTGCTGTGGAAAGACATCAAATTTTGTCATGGCGCCATGGAAACGCCCTTTAACAAAAACTCAAGATCTCCAAAAGTTAACATTGCACAGGCATTTAGATTAGACTGACCACAAAATATATGTTAATCTCAAAAAAATAATAGGAGTAGTTTGTCGCAGCGTAAAACATGTCACTTCCTGTTGCCAATAGGTGGCGCTATGACTATAACTGAATGTGGGCATGTAAAACTGTTAAGGGCAGAAGTTTTATCTAACATGTGAAGTTTGGGGCAGATTGGACATTGTATGTCTGAGTTACAGCAACTTCCTTTTTCATGGCGAAACATCAAAATTTGTCAGGCCACCATGGACACGCCCTTTAACGAAATCTAAAGATCTTCGCAATTTAACATCGCAAAGGGCTTAAGATTACACTGACCAGGTTTGGTGTTGATCTGAATAAATCTCTAGGAGGAGTTCGTTAAAGTACAACCCCTGAAAATGGCAAAAACAACGCCAGTTTTGCAGAGAAAATTCTAAATAACCGACTTCCTGTTGAGATTCGGATTTCGTACCAAGAGACTTTTTTGTAGGTATTGGTGTGTTATATGTGTATAGCGATTTTTGTACATGTACGTGAAACATAGCTCGAGGCGCACTCTGTTGAAAGTGTATAGGTGGCGCTATCGAGCCATTTTGCCACACCTGATGGAATTTTGGCCTTCAGATGTGTTCAGGCCAGGACTCTTATCACACATGTGAAGTTTGGGGAAGATCGGACATTTTATGCCTGAGTTATAACATCTTTTATTCCCATGGCGAGACATCGAACTTCGTGACAGCGCCATGGACACGCCTTTTAACGAAAACTCAAGATCTTCACAACTTAACATCGCACAGGCCTTTAGATTAGACTGACCACAAAAAATACATTGATGTCATAAAATTTCTAGGAGTAGTTCATCGCAGTGTAAAATATGTCACTTCCTGTTGCCAATAGGTGGCGCTATGACTATAACTGAATATGGGCATGTCAATCTGTTCAGGTCAGGAGTCTCATCAAACATGTGAAGTTTGGGGCAGATTGGTCATTGTATGTCTGAGTTATAGCAACTTCCTGTTTCATGGCGAATCATCGAAATTCGCCAGGCCACCACGGACACGCCCATTAACGAAAACTCAAAAGCTTCGCAATTTAACATCGCAAAGGCCTTCAGATTAGGCATACCAAATTTGGTGTTGATCTGAATGAATCTCTAGGAGGAGTTCGTTAAAATACAACGCATGGAAATGACAAAAATGACACAAAATTTGCTCATAATATTAGTAATAACCGACTTCCTGTTGGGTTTCGGATTTTGCTCCAAGAGACTTTTTTGTAGGTATTGGAGAGTTACATGTGTATACCGATTTTCATACATGTACATGAAACGTAGCTTGAGGCGCACACCGTTGAACGTGTATAGGTGGCGCTGTTGAGCCATTTTGCCACACCCACTTCTGAAACCCATATCAGACGTAAATTTTCGCCAGTTCTGAGGTGTGTGCAAAGTTTCATGACTTTTCGAGCATGTTTAGGCCCTCAAAAATGCGATTCATTTTGGAGAAGAAGAATAATAATAATAATAATAATAATAATAATAATAATAATAATAAACGGAGCAATTCCAAGAGGGTCCTCACACCATCGGTGCTCGGGCCCTAATTAAAGCTGCAAGCAGCGATGAACGGGCCCTCGCACCCGGGCTCACCGCCATCATGTGGCTTTAGTAAAAAGGTGAACGTTGAGAAATATGCATTTAATGTCCTAAATATAAGTGGAATATATCAAAGTATATCCCATATATGTGCCAATCTTACCGTTGCCAGTAGGTGGCGCTATCATTATAATGGAATATTGGCCTTCAGATGTGTTCAGGCCAGGACTCTTATCAAACATGTGAAGTTTGGGGAAGATTGAACATTTTATGCTTGAGTTACAACAACTTCTCTTGCTGTGGCAAGACATCAAATTTTGTCATGGCGCCATGGAAACACCCTTTAACAAAAACTCAAGATCTCCAAAAGTTAACATTGCACAGGCCTTTAGATTAGACTGACCACAAAATATATGTTAATCTCAAAAAAATTATAGGAGTAGTTTGTCGCAGCGTAAAATATGTCACTTCCTGTTGCCAATAGGTGGCGCTATGACTATAACTGAATGTGGGCATGTAGATCTGTTAAGGGCAGAAGTTTTATCTAACATGTGAAATTTGGGGCAGATTGGACATTGTATGTCTGAGTTACAGCAACTTCCTTTTTCATGGCGAAACATCGAAATTTGTCAGGTCGCCATGGACACGCCCTTTAACGAAATCTAAAGATCTTCGCAATTTAACATCGCAAAGGGCTTAAGATTACACTGACCAGGTTTGCTGTTGATCTGAATAAATCTCTAGGAGGAGTTAGTTAAAGTACAACCCCTGAAAATGGCAAAAACAACGCCAATTTTGCAGAGAAAATTCTAAATAACCGACTTCCTGTTGGGATTCGGATTTCGTACCAAGAGACTTTTTTGTAGGTATTGGTGTGTTAGATGTGTATACCGATTTTTGTACATGTACGTGAAACATAGCTCGAGGCGCACTCTGTTGAAAGTGTATAGGTGGCGCTATCGAGCCATTTTGCCACACCTGATGGAATTTTGGCCTTCAGATGTGTTCAGGACAGGACTCTTATCACACATGTGCAGTTTGGGGAAGATCGGACATTTTATGCCTGAGTTATAACATCTTTTATTCCCATGACGAGACATCGAATTTCGTGACGGCGCCATGGACACGCCTTTTAACGAAAACTCAAGATCTTCACAACTTAACATCGCACAGGCCTTTAGATTAGACTGACCACAAAAAAAACATTGATGTCATAAAATTTCTAGGAGTAGTTCATCGCCGTGTAAAATATGTCACTTCCTGTTGCCAATAGGTGGCACTATGACTATAACTGAATATGGGCATGTCAATCCGTTCAGGTCAGGAGTCTCATCAAACATGTGAAGTTTGGGGCAGATTGGTCATTGTATGTCTGAGTTATAGCAACTTCCTGTTTCATGGCGAATCATCGAAATTCGCCAGGCCGCCACGGACACGCCCATTAATGAAAACTCAAAAGCTTCGCAATTTAACATCGCAAAGGCCTTCAGATTAGGCATACCAAATTTGGTGTTGATCTGAATGAATCTCTAGGAGGAGTTCGTTAAAATACAACGCATGGAAATGACAAAAATGACACAAAATTTGCTCATAATATTAGTAATAACCGACTTCCTGTTGGGTTTCGGATTTTGCTCCAAGAGACTTTTTTGTAGGTATTGGAGTGTTACATGTGTATACCGATTTTCATACATGTACATGAAACGTAGCTCGAGGCGCACACCGTTGAACGTGTATAGGTGGCGCTGTTGAGCCATTTTGCCACACCCACTTCTGAAACCCATATCAGACGTAAATTTTCGCCAGTTCTGAGGTGTGTGCAAAGTTTCATGACTTTTCAAGCATGTTTAGGCCCTCAAAAATGCGATTCATTTTGGAGAAGAAGAATAATAATAATAATTAAAGCTGCAAGCAGCGATGAACGGGCCCTCGCACCCGGGCTCACCGCCATCGTGTGGCTTTAGTAAAAAGGTGAACGTTGAGAAATATGCATTTAATGTCCTAAATATAAGTGGAATATATCAAAGTATATCCCATATATGTGCCAATCTTACCGTTGCCAGCAGGTGGCGCTATCATTATAATGGAATATTGGCCTTCAGATGTGTTCAGGCCAGGACTCTTATCAAACATGTGAAGTTTGGGGAAGACTGAACATTTTATACTTGAGTTACAACAACTTCTCTTGCTGTGGAAAGACATCAAATTTTGTCATGGCGCCATGGAAACGCCCTTTAACAAAAACTCAAGATCTCCAAAAGTTAACATTGCACAGGCATTTAGATTAGACTGACCACAAAATATATGTTAATCTCAAAAAAATAATAGGAGTAGTTTGTCGCAGCGTAAAACATGTCACTTCCTGTTGCCAATAGGTGGCGCTATGACTATAACTGAATGTGGGCATGTAAAACTGTTAAGGGCAGAAGTTTTATCTAACATGTGAAGTTTGGGGCAGATTGGACATTGTATGTCTGAGTTACAGCAACTTCCTTTTTCATGGCGAAACATCAAAATTTGTCAGGCCACCATGGACACGCCCTTTAACGAAATCTAAAGATCTTCGCAATTTAACATCGCAAAGGGCTTAAGATTACACTGACCAGGTTTGGTGTTGATCTGAATAAATCTCTAGGAGGAGTTCGTTAAAGTACAACCCCTGAAAATGGCAAAAACAACGCCAGTTTTGCAGAGAAAATTCTAAATAACCGACTTCCTGTTGAGATTCGGATTTCGTACCAAGATACTTTTTTGTAGGTATTGGTGTGTTATATGTGTATAGCGATTTTTGTACATGTACGTGAAACATAGCTCGAGGCGCACTCTGTTGAAAGTGTATAGGTGGCGCTATCGAGCCATTTTGCCACACCTGATGGAATTTTGGCCTTCAGATGTGTTCAGGCCAGGACTCTTATCACACATGTGAAGTTTGGGGAAGATCGGACATTTTATGCCTGAGTTATAACATCTTTTATTCCCATGGCGAGACATCGAACTTCGTGACAGCGCCATGGACACGCCTTTTAACGAAAACTCAAGATCTTCACAACTTAACATCGCACAGGCCTTTAGATTAGACTGACCACAAAAAATACATTGATGTCATAAAATTTCTAGGAGTAGTTCATCGCAGTGTAAAATATGTCACTTCCTGTTGCCAATAGGTGGCGCTATGACTATAACTGAATATGGGCATGTCAATCTGTTCAGGTCAGGAGTCTCATCAAACATGTGAAGTTTGGGGCAGATTGGTCATTGTATGTCTGAGTTATAGCAACTTCCTGTTTCATGGCGAATCATCGAAATTCGCCAGGCCACCACGGACACGCCCATTAACGAAAACTCAAAAGCTTCGCAATTTAACATCGCAAAGGCCTTCAGATTAGGCATACCAAATTTGGTGTTGATCTGAATGAATCTCTAGGAGGAGTTCGTTAAAATACAACGCATGGAAATGACAAAAATGACACAAAATTTGCTCATAATATTAGTAATAACCGACTTCCTGTTGGGTTTCGGATTTTGCTCCAAGAGACTTTTTTGTAGGTATTGGAGAGTTACATGTGTATACCGATTTTCATACATGTACATGAAACGTAGCTTGAGGCGCACACCGTTGAACGTGTATAGGTGGCGCTGTTGAGCCATTTTGCCACACCCACTTCTGAAACCCATATCAGACGTAAATTTTCGCCAGTTCTGAGGTGTGTGCAAAGTTTCATGACTTTTCGAGCATGTTTAGGCCCTCAAAAATGCGATTCATTTTGGAGAAGAAGAATAATAATAATAATAATAATAATAATAATAATAATAATAATAATAAACGGAGCAATTCCAAGAGGGTCCTCACACCATCGGTGCTCGGGCCCTAATAATAATAATAATAATAATAATAAACGGAGCAATTCAAGAGGGTCCTCACACCATCGGTGCTCGGGCCCTAATTAAAGCTGCAAGCAGCGATGAACGGGCCCTCGCACCCGGGCTCACCGCCATCGTGTGGCTTTAGTAAAAAGGTGAACGTTGAGAAA